>NC_141078.1:4872500-4990000 GCF_041138505.1 Cibotium barometz
CTCTACAACTCCTTGAGAAGCAATTCCACCGCGTCTCCCGCGAGCGTTGTCATACCGCCGCGTTGCACTACAGGTCCTCGTCCCTCCTCTCACCTCACTTCACTCACACACACTCACTAGCATGCATTAGGAAGAGAGATTAGCAAGAGGATTAGCAAGAGCAGGACTCAATTGCACAATGGGAGAGTATATTGTATTATGAGAGAAATTCTTTTATATACATGGCCATAAGTATTCACACTCACTTAAACTGTAGCTGGCCGGGCACTTTAGGCTCATAAGAGGCCTAATGCTATTACAATGACTACTCTCATAATATATCCATGAAGTACATCACTTAAGACTTCATCCTAAATTGCTACCACACGCTCTTGAAGTGAGAATCGCCATAAATACTCCGTCACACCATTATATGCGCCCGTCTAAGTTGTAGCTTTGGACACTATTGCTTTATATCTTGAATGTATGACCCTTTGGTGTATCTACCATGACTCCTTGATGTAAGATAATGGTGGTAGCTCTTGTTAATCCTAGAATTGGATTAACATTAACAATGGTAAATAATTTTTTTTATTAGGAGCGTAATTTACAAGTTTGCATAGACCTTTTTCAGTATAAAGGAAGAATATGTATCATGGCCTCAATAGAAAACATTGTTTAAACTTGCACGCTTAATTTTTAATTTTATGCATGTGTTTTCCTCATATGCTCAAATAACTTATACTCAAGAACCTCATGAGGAAATCAATAGTTTATTATACCACATTAACTCAATCTAAAACTCCCACTGATATCTTTGAACCCAATCTTTCACATTCATAAGGAGGAACAATATTTTAAAGCGTTAGAAAACATGTGCATGCATATTAGTTATGTATTTGTGTGTCTACTCATTTTGGTGGTATAGTACACTAGTCACATGAATTAAAAAAAGAAAGTGTAAAACTTCGTATTACCTTAAAATTTTGGAGAGGTAGTATAAGGAAGATAGAAGCCATGAAGCTCAAGATATTGATCCATCAAAATTGTAGACATATGAGGATAATTGAGAATACATGACGGCTTCATGTTCTATAAAATTTACGAGAAAAGCTTTTTAAACATGTTTATTGTAAAATTGAGAACATGATGGCTTCATGTTTTATAAAATTTATGAGAAAAGCTTTTTAAGCACGTTTATTATAAAAAGCATCATAATGTGATGTGAATTTATAACTAGTCATGAGGACTATAAAGCCACTTAGAATATAGTTGGTTATTTTCAAGCACATGCATTACCAAATAGTACGAATAATGTGGCAAGTTTTAAATAATGGTTTATTGATTTTAAAAAGGAGACCCATTTCACTAAGTTTGCGGGAGTATAAACCCATGTTGTGTCTATCATTTGTTGGTTGTAACATGTGCACAAAAGTCAAGAATTAAAGTAGTCAAAGGGATGACGAGGATGCATAGACTTTAGAGAAATGAGGATGAGGCGGCTACCTTCTAAGAGCCTTTAAAATATGTACTTAGTGGTGGGTACTTGGATTATAGAATACATTGAGTTATTGTCTTGATTAGTGTGCCATTGATTAAGCTTATTTTAATTTAAATTTCATTATTTTAAGCCTCTTATGGTAATGTTCACAGTTGCTCTGTGAGCCGCCCTAGCCACATGAAATCAATCAAGTAGAACTTCGGCTAATGCCACTAAATGTGTGTGTTAAGATGATGAAGAAACTCCACAAATTGTTACATAAGATAATCTTCAAAGGATTATATGAATCATAATCACCCCACTTGTTCAACTAAATAATCTTAAATATTGTGACATAATGAATTTTGTTGTCATGTAGTGGAGACCCAGGTGTTTACAAGATATATAAGATATTTCCTATATCATTCTCCATACCAAAGGGTTTTCATATGTGTTTTGAGGGGACCAATAAGTTTCCATAAGAGTTGAGTAATTGAATTTGAGCAATCATCACCCTCTCGTCACCCAAGGGTAGTACCTCACCTACACCCATCTAGCTGAAAAAACTAGGTTAGAAATCCTAAATGTGTAAGGTTTGTTAAGTACTACCCCATTGTTATCCATGTCAAGGTTTAAATTTTTCATTTATTTGGTCACTACTTTATATTGAATGGTTAATCTTAAGAGGGTTTTCTAATATGGTCCAGAAGATGAACATAATCAAATAAAAGAATCTTGTTGTGAACCTATTTTCATGGCATATGAGAGCTTCTTAGTGTCTTGATCACCATGAAAATAGGTAAGCTTATAAAGAAGAAATCATGGCTAGCTAGCTTTTGCTTGAGGAGAGTAGGTTAAACAACAGGATGCATGGTTAGCTTTAAAGTTATATGTATAGCCATAATTATTGATGAGGTTCCTACACACTCTCGTGCTTGAAGTAATACTTGAGCTTTGTTATTATTCAAGCTAATAAGGAAGTGGAGCAATTTTTCTAGAGACGCTTTATAGTAATTTTTGTAAGAGGCCATAAAACTAGAAGCTATTATAGAGATGATTTATCCTCCTGTATATGAAGGTCATACGGAATGACCCGTATGGAGGTCATACGGAATGACTTGTAATTGTGTAGGGATATTGAATGAGTAGAATAAAAAGTTTGAGACCAATTTCTTACAATCATATTGACATTTTTGTGGTCACTTATGGTGTGACTTCAATAGAGAATCCATTTTAAAATTACTAAGTGCTCATTTGGGTTTTTAGTATCAATTGATGTTAAAATACAACAAACAAGGGGAGGCCATTACAAATGGGAGATTCTAATAATCTAGATGTTAAAATGACATGATCTAACATAAAAAAGTTTTTTGGCATAAGCCTCAAATAGAGTGAGATAAATGGAATGACATGATCTAACTCAAAAAAGTTTTTTGGCATAAGCCTCAAATAAAGTGGGATAAATGGAATAGTCGTGTGGCTGTTAGGCCTTACAAGATTGATCTTAGATAGTGTAATAATGTCATATTTTCCATTGCTTCCCTAATGGTGTGAGATTAGAAGGATGTAACTGATAGTTTCCTCATAATAGGGGTATTGATATGTGTCCCATATTTTGAAAAAACGATCATCCTATTAATAGACAATACTAAAGTATTTATTTAGCAAAATGAATTATTTGAAAATTCATCCTATATTAATAGACATTATTATAGCAAAATGAAGTATTTAAATATTCATCCTATATCAATAGACAATACTAAAGTATTTATATAGCAAAATGAAATATTTAAATATTCTTTAAAGTAATATAAATATTCCTCCTTAAGAATGTCAATACTTTACTCCAACAATCACCACTAACATTCCACCATCTAAAAGAATACGGTAGGAAGAACATAATTAATCGCATGGGAAGACATCCTTCATTTTATCCTTAAATTATTTCTTCTTTATTTGACCATAAACTTGGCGGTTTGTTTTCTTCATGCATTATTTGGTTCTTTTTGAATAGTGTTCTGTTTTCATTATTTTGTGAAATGAAAGTGTTGAAGGAATACACAATATTGCTCGGTGTTAGCAAGTCACACTCGAAAATGCATACGATTTTGGATCCTTGTATATGTTTAGTTTGGGTTTATGCACTGAAAATGTCAATCACCGTCTATATGCATTTCTACATGGGGGGACCATGACGAGCGTGAACTTGGCCCATGGTATGGCCCATTGTTTGGATCCTCATCAATTAATCACACCAATCATTGATCCAAATAACCTCCATCCCACATGCTTGTTGATAACACAAAAGGTCCATCCCACACGCTTGATAACACAAAATTAATTGAGCAAGAGAGACCCTTACTTATGAATTTTTCATGAATAAAATGACCCCTTTTTCTTTATGGACTTACGGGACATGTCTCAAGATGAATAACATGACTCTACACACACAGATAAAAATTATCTCCTAGAACATCCCAAGGATGTGCTCTAGTTGGAAGAGACGAGAGGTTTTAGACCTGTTCGATGCATGGCACGCTGACATATTATGTTTGCAGGAACTGAAAACTGGCAGTGACCGCCCCCTCAATCTCGAGAGGGGTGGAACTTCTTTCTACACTAACACTTCGTGCACTCGAGCGGAGGTATGACGATTCTCCTTAGAGCGGGATGGTCGTGCATGGAGGTGTTCAGAGAAGAAAATGGTCATGCTCACATTTTGAAGGTAATAACCAATGCTTCTACTCAGTTCACTCTGTGTAATGTTTATGCTCCTAACTATTCTGTAGAGAGGGCAACTCTATGGGAAAGACTAGGCACATCACTGGAAGGGGAGGATGCAATCTTGATAGGAGATTTCAATATGGTTGAGTCCATAGAGGATCGGTCTCATCATCTGATAAATGATACATGCATGGTAGAGAGAGACACGTGGAGAACATGTAATCAGCAATGCAATTGGGTTGATGTGCCAAAACCACATGCAAAACTGTAGGATGCAGGCAGATACACGTGGACCAACAAGCAAATGGGGCAAGACTTGAGAGCCGCCCGATTGGATAGATGCTACGCATCTAATGGAGGTTGGTGGGCGGTGTCGCCATAGGACCTGCATACCCTCCCTGACTGAGGATGCTCGGACCATTCCCCCATCATGGTCTCCTTTGATATGCCGACCTCTGCTCCGTGTGCAGGAATTCTCCTTCCCCCTTCAAACTGAATACCTCTCACCTGGGGAAACCTAAGTTTGATGAGGAAGTGGTTAGAGCATGGGAGGTAGCAAGAGCCCAAGGTGGGCCCCCACAAGACAAATGGGATAGGTGCATCCGGTACACCACAAATTCTGTAAGAAATATGGCAAGGCCCAAGCTCGGATCGAAAGAGTCAGAATCTCAGTGGTGGAGGATTGTGAGAGCAAATCTTATGCACGTAATGCAGTAGGAGGGCCCTGATGAAACCAATACCACACTGATTTGTAATCTGGATTCCTACCTACAAACGCAAGCCAACAATAAGGATGAAGCTAACCTACAAACGCAAGCCAACAATAAGGATGAAGCTATCAGAATTCGCTCTCGCACATGATGGCTAGCTAAGGGTGACGCCCCAACCAGCTTTTTCTTTTGAATAATCTGAGAGAGATGCCAACAGGAAATAATAAGTAGGGTACAGAAACCAGATGCTTCCATCACTGAAGATGAAAAAGAGATAACAACCTCCCTCCTTACTACGCACTTGTCGGGCACTTGTCAGCCATTAGTGGAGCCACACCCGCCCTTGAGGATGGATACCTGGAGCGACATGATAACTTTTTGTTAAGAATATCCACCTCAATTGATCGATCATCCCTCATAGTGTTGAATAGGCTGTTCACAGAAGATGAGCTAAGGTATGCTATGGGAAAAGAAAAGACCCCGAGTCCGGATGGCTTGCCCATAGAATTTTTTTGGCACTTCTAGTAGCTTATCAAGGCTGACCTATGTGCTATGATTAATGAAGCTTACCGAAGGGAGGAGCTTTCCCCTGAGGGACACATAAAGCTTACCCGAAGAGAGCTCATAGGCTGATAGATGGGGACTGGTGATACCACTCACCATGCTGAACACCTCATATAAGGTGTTTGCCAAAGCCATAGCTCTTAGGATAAAATTCCTACTTCCTAGAGTGGTTGACCTTAATCAATTTGGGTTCGTGCATGGACGATAGATCCATAGGCGGTTCTTAATGTTCAATGTGGAATTGACTATGCACTCTCACTCAATCAACCATACATGCTTCTCAATCTTGATTTGGATAAAGCATATGATAGGGTTAGTTTGGATTTCATGCTGGCAGTTTTGGAAAAGATGGGATTTGGAGCCCTGATTGGGATGGTTCGTTCTCTTTGCTGATGCCAATGCAGAGGTCATAATCAATGGAATGACAGTTGGGGGAGTATGTATTGCAGAGATCTGTCAGGCAGGGTTGCCCTCTTGCACCACTCCTTTTTGCCACAGTTACTGAGCCATTGCTGGCTAATGTTCGCTACTTTCAAAAGAGAGGCCTAATTAAAAGCCTCCCTCTCCCGGAAGGGACCATGAGATGACTACCCAATTCTTCACTGACGACAATAGTTCTATTCTGGTATATGAAGAAACTAACATTGATGCGTTCCTACAGGTAGTGGATGAATTCTACCAACTGTTGGGGTTGGTGAACAATACTACCAAAGCTGAAGCCTTGCTACTGGATAGAGGAGATAGACAACTGTGAAATCTCAAATACGACTTCAAATGGATCCCCCATGGCACCCCTCTCAGACTGCTAGGCTGTCCTATCGGCACAGAGATTAGTAACAAGCAAAGGTTCGACTAGTTTTTTTCTCGACTACAAGGTAAAATGGTACACTAGAGCAAGGCCTACCTGTCATTCACTGGGCACCTGGTGATACTTAAGCATGTATTGTCATCCTACATGACATATCTTGCCTCTTGTTGTGCATTCTTCTAGTCAGGGGTAAGATCAACAAACTCTTCCGAGACTTCCTCTGGAGTAGAGCAGAGGGAAAGAGTTGGCACTCAATATCATGGGCACAAGTCTGCTCCCCTAAACAAAAAGGAGGGTTGGGAATCACTAATCTTCAAGTGAGCTCTCAAACTCTCACGCTTAAATGGCTACAAAGGATTGAGACAAGGCGCCCATGGGGATTAATCATCAGATATTTCATCCAAAATGCTTCTGGCCTGCCTAGGCGATGGCCAAACCTGTCTTGGAAGCAAAGGATCGCCTCAAGAGGCAAGTGCATAGTCAAACATTCAACTCTAGTGAATGGTCTTATGGTTGGGTGGCAAGAACTATCACTAGGCTACAGTGGAAGGGCTAACGGCCTCTTACTGGTGATGGGGCACTGGGTGAAAGCATCTGGTGGTCGATGTGCAACATGGACAATGGCAAGCCACAGCACTGAGGAATGTTAATCAGACTCGAAAATTGCACAAAAAGGGAGTGCAACATGGAATAATCTATGGGACAACATCACTGCCCAATGGATGGAATGGGACCTTATAGTTCATCAGTTTAGTCTTACTCCGCCTGCTCTTGCTACCTTACAAGCCTGCCTGTAGAAGCTCCGCCTGCTCAATGGATGGAATGGGACCTTATAGTTCATCGGTTTAGTCTTACTCCGCCTGCTCTTGCTACCTTACAAGCCTGCTGTAGAAGCTCTTCCGTTCCCCTGGGCAACTGCATTGATTCGCAAGGCTGAAAATTGGCTTGCCAACAACTAGGTAACCAACAAGGGCAAACCGCTACCTGAGCTGAAAGGAGCTGACTTGTACATGTCACAGGCGCACTGGTATAGTAGCTTGGCTCATCGATGGAAATGCCCGAGCTCCATAGGAACCTGGACCTGTCGCACCGTAGTTGTATGGTCGGCAACACCATCTCTACGGGTTAATGTATTTCTCTGGAGGCTCTTGCATCTCAAGCTCCCTACAAGAGACATAATTGCCAGTTGGGCGCCTATCTTGCCGATGTGCCCATTCTACCACACCCATAATGAGGATCCATTTCATATATTTTGGGCATGCCCAATTGCCCAAGCTTTATGGAGAGGCACAAAGAAGTGGCTGGACATTAGGGGCACATAGCACCAATTTTCTTGGAAGCATGCGCTGTTGGGGGACACCACTTTTCTTAACTCGGCACTTGCCCATATCTGGCCTTGGATCCGCTATGCAGTGCTTCAGCAGATTTGGTTTGCATGAAATCAGATTGTCTTTCGACGGTGCCCACATATGCAACACACAGAATGGAAGGAAGAGAGGTTTGTGGCTGAATTGAGAATTCTCACCGGCCCTTCCAAGTCGGAGCTCTTGGACTCAGCCAAGCGGTTACTCCTCGCTTCTTAGACTGTTCATCAGAGGCGACATATCACTTTACTTTTTTGTAACTAACCATTTCTAATAATAAAATCACTTTACTTTTTTGTAACTAACCATTTCTAATAATAAAATCACTCTCCCTTAAAAAATGTAACTCATCGTTTTTGCCTTGTAAGGAGGAGAAGATATTGTAACTAAAGTTTTTTTTGCCTTACGGTTGCCAATTTCAAATCGATTACTCGTACGTGTGAACAGGCCCAGAATAGCTTTCCTGCATGGCTTAGTGGTTATGCAAATGGCGGGACGAATTCCTGCAGACGCCGTCGAGTCTGCACCCCCAGGGAAAGTGTCCACACTCTG
The DNA here is from genome assembly GCF_041138505.1 of Cibotium barometz. Lineage (NCBI taxonomy): Eukaryota > Viridiplantae > Streptophyta > Polypodiopsida > Cyatheales > Cibotiaceae > Cibotium > Cibotium barometz. The sequence goes on from NC_141078.1 coordinate 4,880,682, forward strand.
GAACTGGTCGCTAGAATATGTCCGTCGGCCACGTCAGCCGGACAACCGTGTTGCTTTCAGCGACGGCGTCCAATTTAGCGCTCTAAAATTTAATTTAGGCTTAAAAATCACAGTTGCAAACAAAAATAAAAAAAAGACTCCCTTGATATATATACAGTGTGTTGGCGCGTTTTATTTCTTTACAATTAAATTAAGTAATAATATTAATTGAAACATAAAATCTAACAACTCATACATTACCTCTCTCTTTCTGTGTCTCTCTCTCTCAACCTGTGTCTGTGCAGAAAACCCTCATTTTCTGTTCACCTGCTCCCCCACCTGCCAAGCTCACTCTACACAGGGTCGGTTCTCATTTGTTTGCCTTTCTTTTCGATCTAGATCTCCATCCAGTGGCTAGGCGCGGCTTTGGTTTCATCGCCTGGAGAGTGGGGCGGCGGGTGGGACCATCCGCCGCATCGAGTCTGGACACAATCGGGCTGCTTCCATTTTGGCATTTCGGTCCTTTTCATGGTGTTATAGCAGGTGCGGTTATCTTGCAGATCACCATTGCTTTAAGCTTTCCGGAATGATATGCGCAATTCGGTTTTCGTGTGTCTTTATCACATCTTATCATGAGCTTTAAAAGAGTAAACCGGCATCATTGCAGGAAAATTTCTCAGTATTTCTAGAGACACATCCAATTTTGCCGACGGGGCCATCTTGACGCATGCAACTTCGGTATTTTCCTGGAACTCACACAAGCATAGCCCCATGCAGGGTCACCATTTGATTTGAGTTTGTGTGAAGCTTTTGAGCATTTATCCCTGAGACACTGAATTGATTGAGGGCCCCGCCTGCACTCTCCACAGTGGCGAACCTCAGAGATACAGTGGAGACCCAGAGAGGGCCTGCCACCTTTCTTCAGCCTGGACGAGTTTTTAAAAGCCTTTTTAATGACTTTCCTTTCCAGACCAGAAAGGCCTCAGTGGTTCCTGAAAACACAATACTTTGTGAAGAAGCTCTCTACATGTCTGGCCGCGAAGCTTGTGCTGATTATGATGCACTCTATAGCCTCTCCCAAGGCCAGAAGGAGAATCCTTACAGCGAGTTGTTTAATGCATGTGGCAGAGAAAAATCATGTGGCCTTGCCAGCATAGACTTAAGGTCAGGTGAGCCTGTTGGAGAGCGGTTGCTTCCTACTTTACTGACTTTGACTTGACTGATCTTTTTGTTTGAACACCTTCACTCTAGATCTCCACTTCCAAGTCTTGCTAAAGAACTAAGCACTTGTTCAAATGATGTATCCATGCCTGCTTTCCCTTACCCTTAACACAGCGCCGGGTCACGTGCCGGAACTGATCGTGCCTGTGGCTATGCCTTTGAACTGATCTTAGAGCTTAATGATGTACTGCTTATGCGTACATACCCTCAGAGAATGCTTCCTCTGGCTTCGCCTGTTGCATATACAACTACATCTCCTACCCTGCTGGAAACTGTGCACCTTCCTTGGGACATTGCTTAGTGGGTTGAGCCTGAATGCCTGATACCAATGTTGCATGTGCGGAAGCCCTTGCTGTACTGATCTACAGCCCTAAGCCTCATTAAAAACACTGATGCTAAATAAGCATGATTAAGACAGAGAAGAGAGAAGAAGAGAGAGATTGGTGTCAGGGTTTTCTTATATTTAATATGGTACAAAAAGGATGCATAAATGCTTGTGCATGGGTTAGGCCTTCGTCAGCCCCATAGGGTTGACCTTGGTCCCTTTCTACATGCTTTTGCTGTGGAATGATAAATGATTGATTGAAAATGACTTTATTTTATTAATGACATGGCTTGGACTTATATATATGTTTTGGGAAGCAGTCGGCCAGCTGGCCTACTATCGGCCTGTTGTGGACAAGAACCCCTTGAATAAATGCTGAATTAAATGTTGCGCTTTATCTGCCTGCCACGTATTGCCATGCTAGGGAAACCGGCTGCCTGCTGCACAAGGATTGGAGCTACCAGCCGCCACCAATAGACCTTCATGCAATCGCATGATGATGCTGAAGCTAATACTGATGAGCTAATACTGATGTGATGTTGTTGATGACAATGATGATGATGTTGATGAAGATGTTGTAGACGCTGTAGTAGATGTTGCATACGCGGAAGCCTTGCTATACTGATCCACAACCCTAAGCTTGATTAAGAACATTGATGTTAATAAACACATGATTAAGATAGAGGAGAGAGAAGAAGAGAGAGGTTGGATGTCACTTGGCAACAAGAAGTTCTCTTCAACATCACCATCAGTTAGTGCATGTCCCAACAGATAAGTGGGTCTTGCGTATGGCAGCAAGGAGGGGCTTTAACATTTGCCTTAGGAGGTACGGAGATTCATGCTTTCCAGAGATGGTGTGTGAAAGGTTTCAACAAGCCAGTCAGTGGTTTCTGAGTTTTCCAAGCAAGTTTATGCCGCATCGCCAAACAAGTTCTTGCAGTTCATGACTCTTGGTTCAAGTATTCCTCAGTTGCTCCTGCAGAAGCCTCAATCCCCACAGAAGAAGAAGTATGGAGTCAGTGGTGTCAAAGGAGTTGGAATCAGTTGACGGAATCAAAGTGTTGCAAAGGTCTCCACCCTAGCAACAAGTTTAGGAGAAGGAAATGTCATGTGCACACCCTTCGGGTTGCACGGTGAGAAGCTAGCATCATCATCATCAAGAGTAGCAGTTTAGAGTCAATCGCAGTCCAAGGAGGAAGGATGGTAGGGTGTCCATCCCGTCATCATTTTTAGCAAAAGGGAATGTCACATGCACGCCCGTGCCATGGCTTAATCTTTAGCATGAATATCACTAATCCTTAATTAAGTCAACATCAGGTATCAATAGCATCATCACCATCATTAGCATCATCTTCACCAGCATCTCAGCATTCATAGCAATAGAGGGTACTTGGAGACCTGTCGACAGCCCATAAGACCCTGTCGCGGCTCGCTGAAGGGACTTCAAGGCAGTGTCGGTCAAGCATTAGAGCATTGGCAGCAGGCCTTGTGCAGCAAGCAGCCGGTTGCTCTACAATAGGCAGCAAGTGTGGCTGGACTAGCAAACCAAAGCTCAGCATTTAATCATAGATTATATCAGGGTTCATGTCCCCAGCAAACCGACAGCCTTTAGTAGCTGGCCAACCACTTCCCAAAGCATATATATAAGCACAAGTCATTTCATTCATCATTCATAAGTTCATAATTCGGTTCAATCATCTAGCATCAGTATAAGTCATCTAGAAAGGAGCCAGGGTCACCCCTATGGGGCTGGCCAAGGCCTAAGTCATGTACAAGCATTAAAGGAACCTTTTTGTACCATATGAATAAAAGAAAACCTTGATACCCAATCTCTCTTTTCTTCTCTCTCCTCTGTTTTAATCATATACAACGTCCTGTTCTTAATCATGCTTAGGGCTGTGAATCAGTACAAGGCCTCTGTGCATGCAGCATTGGTATCAAAGCATTCAGGCTCAGCCCACTAAGCAATGTCCCAAGGAAGGTGCACAGTTTCCAGCAGGAATGAAGATTATTTCTTTATTACCCTTCTATATTTTTCCAAAGTGTAGTTAATTCACACTTTTTAAAATATACCAAATACCTAGCACCTTTAAGCATTTTCCTGTATTGCATTTAGTTGATACTTTTTACCATATCCCAAATACCAAGTGCCTCTAAGCGTTATTTCCTATTTGAAATCCCCTGAATCTTATGTTACATGTATATATTTTATCATATTTTTTTATGCATAACAATCGTAGAAAAATATGCTTGATTTAATGTTTGTAGATATCAACTTAATAAATGGAATGTGCAAATGTGCACAAGGTTATTTTATGAGTTATGTTTGTTGGCCACATGCCAAATGTTCGTATAAATTATTTATGTATGCTTGTGCATGGCATTGCTATATTCCTAGCACAAAAGTTAGAAGATTTTTGATTATTTACACGACATCATCTGGTTCTAGGAACCCATGGAGCATTGTATTTGTTAAATACTCCCAATAATATATTATATATTGAGGGGGGGGGTCGGCCCGTTCCAGCCCCAGTGCTGGTGTCCATCTATCTCATTTCATTTCATTTCAATTTCAAGTTGTTATTAAGTTGTCCATTTCAAATTGTGATATTAAGTTGTGCTATTACACGTGTGGATGTCCAACGGAGTCTATTCCCACTTGACGGGATCGGTTTTGTTGAGCCTGATGCTCTGATACCAATGTAACACGTGGAAGCTCTGGGGGTCTTCTTTCAGCCCTAAACACTCCTGGCAACATGCTGATGCAAAACGCAGATATATATATATATATATATATATATATATATATATATATATATATATAGAGAGAGAGAGAGAGAGAGAGAGAGAGAGAGAGAGAGAGAGAGAGAGAGAGAGAGCTAGAAATTCAGGTATATTCATATAGTACAAAAAGGTACTCTTACACACAGCCCTAGGTTGCCTTGAATAAAAGGTGAAACTGTCTCCCTATGGGACTCCTACTGACCCAAACCCCTAGCGGGTTGAATGGTTAGAACTATGAGCATCTTGGCCTATTTATAGGCTCTTGAACCAATAAATGAGCTGGCCGACTGTTGGTTGGCCAGCCGACTGGCATTAATATCCTTAAAGGTGATGCGCCTCTGCAGCCGCCTCAGTCTGGTCAGGTGACAGCCATTTTTAGCAGCCTGCCTTGTCATCGTGGTCCCCTACAGCCAATTCAGCACTTGATGCTCCAAAATTTGGTCTTTTTCCGGATCATAGTCTTTATCTGGTTGCCCCCTTCTGGAATTAGCCTTGAGAAGGTACATGGCATTGATCATGCACATGATACAACTGCCCGCTTCTTCCATTTGTTTCTGTGTCTTCTTAATCATCTCGGCCCATGTGGTTGTCTCATTTGCCTTCTTCTCCTCTTGTTCTTGGAGGGTCTTCATTTGCTTTCTAAGTGTATGCAGCTCATCATTGAGGGATAGTTGAATTTCTCCTTCTTCGAATTGAGTATGTGCCCTCAAGATCTCGTTTTCCACTTTAAGGGTGGCGACTTGGGCCTCCAACTCCGTGATTAGTAAGGTATGGTGGCTGGTTTTTGCGTCCCAACATTTGGACCATTTCCTCCTACATCTTGCTTAGTTGAGTTGCCATGTATACTTGCATGTCTGCCTTCCACCTATCCATCTCTCCTCTTGCATGGAGGCACGCAACCCACGCATAAGGTCATCACTATCGCATGGGGGACCTGAGCGTACGCCGGGGGGGGGTGTGTTAGAAGTCATCTCCTGTCTATTTGTATACACCAGGGCCTCTGTTGTGGGTGTGCCCGCCCGTATATCATTTTTCCACACTCCCCGTATTTTTTCCCTATTTTTTCCATTTTTTTCTAGTGGCTGGAGGGCTGCCAGTTGATGCCAGGAGCACTCTGAAGCTGGCCGACTGCATCTGTATTAGTCGTGGGCTGTAGGAGTGCTGGCCGACTTGTTCTGTCTAGGCGTGGGGCATCTGGAGCTGGCCGACTGCTATATTCAGCAGTCGTGGGATTTTACTCAGTCGTGGGTCCTTTCTAGAGCTGGCCGACTGCCCTCATGGGATTGTATATATAGCCCCCCATCCTCCTCCACTTTCTCATTCAGTATTTCCGGGATCTTGTGTATAGAGAAGAGTTTACACACATCTCTCTGTGTTTCTTGTGCTGATTATTTTCTGCAGTCTACTTGCTCTTGTCTACCCAAGTTTGGATATCATTTCCGCTGCATATTCTGACATGGTATCAGAGCCCTAGGCTCTAGGAGATCTTGGGCGTTTTTTCTGAGCAAGAGGGGGAGCAACAGGTTGCTGATCGGTGGACTGTTTCGGGCTGAACGGGAAGTGAAGGTGCAAGAGGAAGGCGGGCAAAGGGGCTGGACAGCCACTTGCATATTTTTTGATTTTTAGATTTTTCCCACCCACCCACCCTTTCAGGTTACTCTCCGAGATGGCGGATTTACTCGAGATGGCAGAGAAGCACGTGAAGATTCCGACTCTCCCCACGTTCCCAGTGGATCGGCAGTTGGACGGGTCCAATTATGGCATCTGGAAGGTCATGATGGAGTCAGTTTTGGAGTCATATGATCTTGCTGATTTTATTATCAAAGGGGTGCCAAGGCCGGAAGCTGAGGAAGGAGAGTTATTATCGACGAGGAAGGACCGAGAGGCACAGGCACAAATGTGGGACCGTGTCAACGCCAGGGTCCGGTCGTTTATATTCCTCAATTGCACACCACAGGTGATTAACCATGTGAAGCACATGACGCTGGCGAGAGGCATATGGGAGCACTTGGCTTCTTTGTACAACAGGGTGTCACCCATGAAGCGGATATCCTTGGAAGTGCAGATGCGGGTTATGAACCCTGCAAAGTCTTCGACGATGCGGGAGCACATTAACAAGTTGCAGGCCCTTCAGCAGGAAGTCCTTCAAGCTGGGAAAGAGATATCATCCGAAGATATGGCCATCACGTTACTTTCCCACTTGCCTGGTCAGTATTCTGCTTTCTATTCCTCGTTGATCACTAGTGGCAGGCTCAGCACCATTACTTGGGAGGAGCTTGTGCCAATGGTCTTGGACCAGGAAGAACGTTTCACGAACCCTCCTCACGGCGGAGGTTCGGAGGCCTTAACTGGCCAACGGTCGAAAGGCCGTAATACCAACAAGGGCAAAGGGAAGGCTTCACCGGAGAAGTCTTCCGAGAAGAAGCCTGATCCAGAACGAGAGAAGCTGAAGGCCGAAAGATCGTGTAATGATTGTGGCGAGAAAGGCCACTACTGGAGGAAGTGTCCTAAGCGGACAGGGAAGAGTGCTGATTCCTCAGCCTCAACTGCGAAGACTCCGGCATTTGTGCACTTGGAGATGGTGGACTCCGATGATTCATCGTCTTCGAGCGAGGAGGCAGTTGGCTTCACCGCAAAGGATACTCTGGAATGGATTCTCGACAGTGGTGCTTCCAGGCACATGACTCCATCCCGTGACTTCTTCCTGGATCTGAAACGGCAGTCAGGTCGTATCTTTATTGGCGATAACTCCACTATTCCGATCCATAGTGAGGGCCGGATGGAGATCATTCCCGACGGCAAGGGGGGCAAGCATGCTTCCCGTGTTCTTTATGTCCCTGCTCTGGGCTTTCATCTTTTGTCAGTGCATGAGGTATGCAAGACTGGCTTTCGGGTGGAATTTGAGGAGCATTCAGTTGCTCTAAGGGACCGTGAGATAGGCAAAGTTGTTTGGGAAGGCGGTGTGGAGAATGGCATCTACAAGCTCTCTGCACTCTCCTCACTGACAGGCTCTCAGGTCGGAGATTTGTGGCACTTTCGTTTTGGCCACTTAAATGTGGATGCTTTGAGGCGCGCCTTCCGGGACCAGATGGTGGTTGGCTTGCCAGATGTTGGTAGTCGGCAAGGACGTTGCAGTTCTTGCATACGTGGTAAGCAGCACAGGGAATCCTTTCCGAAGCAGGCTTCCAGGCGGGCTTCGAAACCTTTGGAGTTGATTCACACTGACTTGTGTGGACCACAGCAGATACCATCCTTGGGAGGATCTCTCTACTTCATGCTGCTTGTTGATGATTGTACCAGATTCACGTGGGTCTACTTTCTTTCACAGAAGGACCAGGCTTTTGCTCGGTTCAAGGATTGGCACGTGATGGTGGAGAAAGAGTCTGGATTTCAGGTCAAGATTCTCAGGGCTGACAAAGGAGGGGAATTCTCCTCGACTGTATTCTTCCGGTTTTGTGCAGATCATGGCATCAAGAGGGAATTGGCCAATACCGGATCGCCTTCGGAGAATGGAGTTGTTGAACGTAAGAACAGGACTGTGGTGGAGATGGCGAGGACCATGCTGGAGCATCGAGATCTTCCTCGTCCACTTTGGGGTGAGGCTGTGGCAACAGCTGTCCATACCATTAACCGCTCTCCGACGACTTCTGTACCCCATATGACTCCATTTGAGGCATATTTTGGCGGGAAACCCGATGTCTCGCACTTCCGTGTCTTTGGGAGTGACGCGTATGTACATATTCCGAAGAAGCAGAGGGGGAAGCTTGACTCCAAGTCCTGCAAGCTGGTATTTGTGGGATATAACTCTCTTCCAAGGGATACAGGTTGTATGATCCAGAGAGGAACGAGATTGTTGTCAGCCGGGATGTGGTCTTCGAGCATGTTCCAGCATCCACTGTCGATGAGCCGCCACTTCTTGGAGATCCAGAGTCTGATGATGATTCCCAGTCTACCACTCCAGTTGATCCACCTCAGTCATCACCGGAGGTTGAACCCGCAGCTGGAGTTGAGCCCCCGCGATCACAGGAGGCTCCACGATCTGTTCGAGTACCTAGGTGGTTGTTAAGACACCCTTCGGGAGTCGGGTGTCACGGAGCTACCGTCCGAGTGGACCACAGAGGACGGCCCTCGAAGATCACATCGAGTTCGCGATAAAAGCAACACGGCGGAGCTTCTTCAGGTGAACTATGCTCTTATGTCTCGTATCATGCGGGATAAAGAGCCCACTTCCGTAAAGGAAGCCCTTTCACAGGATACTTGGAGGGAAGCCATGCAGGTGGAACTTGACGCCATCGAGAACAACAACACTTGGGAGTTGGTACCGAGGCCGTCGAAGCGGTCAGTCATTGGTGTCAAATGGGTCTTTAAGACCAAGTACGCGGCTGATGGGTCGGTGGACAAACACAAAGCCAGGCTCGTGGCTAAGGGTTATGCTCAGCGGCCAGGCATCGACTACGAGGATACCTTTGCACCGACAGCGCGGATGACCACGATTCGGACCGTTCTTGCCCTTGCTTCTTCTCAGAGGTGGCTTGTGTACCAGATGGATGTAAAATCGGCGTTCCTTAATGGTGACCTGCAGGAGGAGGTGTACGTTGAGCAGCCTCCAGGCTTTATTGTTCCAGGATCGGAAGGGATGGTTTATAGGTTACGTAAGGCCTTGTATGGTCTTAAGCAGGCTCCGAGGGCTTGGAATCAGAAGATTGATTCCTTCTTTATTCGGACTGGATTCCAGAGATCGGTTGCAGATCCGAACCTGTATCTCTTTCGGGAACGCGGCATGGTCACACTCATCATCCTTTATGTGGATGATCTCATTCTCACCGGCGGTCATGTGGAGCACATTGGAGTGACGAAGGCTGCCTTGTCAAAGGAGTTTGAGATGACCGACTTAGGCTTACTCCACTTCTTCTTGGGATTGGAGATCTGGCAGACCTAGAGGGGGTTTTTCGTCTCTCAGCAGCGGTATGTTCATGAGTTGCTTGAGGCCTTTGGGATGGAGAACTGCAAGCCTATTACTTCGTCGATGGACCCAAACACAAAGTTAACCGTTACAGATCCTTGTGAGCCAGTTGATGCCTCGCAGTACCGGAAGTTGGTTGGTTCATTGATCTGGTTGCTGAACACCAGATTGGACTTGAGCTTCTCCGTGGGGCTGTTGAGCTCTTTTATGCAGACGCCATTGAAGACTCATTGGGACGCAGGATTGAGGATCTTGCGGTATCTGCAGAGTACGAAGGATCTGGGACTCTTTTACACAGGAGGGAATGGAGTCAAGCTCCAAGGTTGGAGTGACTCAGATTGGGGAGGAGATCCAGACACGAGGAGATCTACTTCAGGATACACTTTTACCCTCGGCTCAGGAGCGGTTTCTTGGAGCAGCAAGAAGCAGCCAACTATTGCCCTTTCTTCGATAGAGGCAGAGTATCGGGCTGCTTGTGGTGCTGCTTGTGAGGTTGTATGGCTGCGGAGGTTGCTAGGCGAGATGGGGTTTCCACAGAGGGAGCCCACAGTCATCCAGTGTGATAACCAGAGTTGTATAGCTATTGCTCGGAACCCGGTTTTCCATGCCCGGACCAAGCATATAGAGATACAGTATCACTTTGTTCGTGAGAAGATCTTGGCGGGTGACATCTTGCTACTTTATTGCTCGACGGAGGACAATGCGGCGGACCTCTTCACGAAGTCTCTACCTCAGGCTACGCTCAGGCGGCACTCCAGCTCCCTGGGGTTGGTTTCACAGCCAGGAGCTGAGAGGGGGTGTTAGAAGTCATCTCCTGTCTATTTGTATACACCAGGGCCTCTGTTGTGGGTGTGCCCGCCCGTATATCATTTTTCCACACGCCCCGTATTTTTTCCCTATTTTTTCCATTTTTTTCTAGTGGCTAGAGGGCTGCCAGTTGATGCCAGGAGCACTCTGAAGCTGGCCGACTGCATCTGTATCAGTCGTGGGCTGTAGGAGTGCTGGCCGACTTGTTCTGTCTAGGCGTGGGGCATCTGGAGCTGGCCGACTGCTATATTCAGCAGTCGTGGGATTTTACTCAGTCGTGGGCCCTTTCTAGAGCTGGCCGACTGCCCTCATGGGATTGTATATATAGCCCCCCATCCTCCTCCACTTTCTCATTCAGTATTTCCGGGATCTTGTGTATAGAGAAGAGTTTACACACATCTCTCCGTGTTTCTTGTGCTGATTATTTTCTGCAGTCTACTTGCTCTTGTCTACCCAAGTTTGGATATCATTTCCGCTGCATATTCTGACAGGGTGCGGGGGGGCAAAGAGAGAGAGATGTAGGTAGCGAAGAGAGAGAGAGAGAGAGAGAGAGTTTGTATTAACGTCTCTCTCAGGCCAAAGAGAACTGGCCTATGAGACAAAACCATGTACAATGTATGTGCTATCTTTAAGTATCAGATGGTGCTCAGTGCACAATACAACAACTGGAAGAAAACTGAAAGAAAACGACTACTGTGAGGTCGGGATGTATGTACATATATAAGGATGGAGCACTACTGGGGTAAATGCACAACTATATGCCAGGGTGATACAACGATGCTCAATGTAGGCATGCTCCTAGTCAACTCCATCCTGTGGTGAGGGGGGGTGTAATATGTCATACAAGTTGTAATGATATGCAAGATGGCCGCTAGATCAATGGGTCCCGGCTGTCCTCTCTCCTAAAGTCACCTCTGGTGTCGTGCCTGAATGTCCCTGATCATATGTTGATGTCTGTGGGAAGGTCTGTATCCGGGCGCTTGTGGACGCCGCAATGCTCGAATCTCCTCTGCTCTCCTCAAAGTGACTCCTCGGCCCATCACGGTGGGATCTGGCATGGCTGTCCTCTGGAAGAAATCGGTCAGCTGAGTTTGTCGGATCTGGGCTCGCCTCTCTCCCGATTGGAGTAACTGCTCTCTGTGTCTGTATATCTCTAGTAAGAAGTGCCCAAGTACTCGTTGGTCTGATATCTGTAGGATGGACTGAAAAGATGTGTCTGCTCCTCTGAAGAGAGTAGGGTAGGTGGCTTTGATCCCATCATAATATGGACATCTGCATACAAAGTGTGACTCGCTCTCCACATCCTCTCTGCATAATCTGCATAATCTCTCCTCCCGCAGGATGCGGGCTACTCGTCCAGCCTCAATCTCCAGGGGATGTGATGAAACTCGGAGCTGTCCAATCACTACTCTCAGAGCATGTGGAAGATATAGATCCATGTAGTGCGGTCTCTGAATGAAACCATCATAAGTCAGCATCAAGAAATGATCTCTGTAGTATGCCATCTTCGTACGAAGAGGCTGTGATGGTGAAACCCATTTGCGCATGATATGTCTCTAAATTAGCTCTTGCCTGATGACCTGATGACTCTATTCCTCTCAGTGTGAAAGAAAAGAAATGAAATGATATATTAACGTCTTCAAAAGGCCAAAATGACCCATGAGACCAAAAAGGTTATAACAATTGGTGGATCTGATACAATGTCTGTGTAAGAAAAGCTAAAACAACTAACGGAAACTGAAACAACAACTATGGGGAAAAGTAAGGTACTAAGGGCTTAGTAGCACACCAGCATCGGCCCTCCCTGAATGTGGGTTCCAAATCGTGGAAGCAACATCACACACTGTCATGTGCGAGTGCCTTAGTAGTGCATCTAGCACACTAGACTGTGATGCCACATCGAGGTCAACAAAGTACTTGTTGTTGAAGATATCATTGTCACCGTTTTGTGCACCAATCTTGGAAAGGAATTTTCCATGACAAGATGCCTCATGAGTGACACCAGTGTGGCGAGCTCATAGGTGTCTCCCAAGAGAGGCAAGGAAAAACTTGAGGGCCACACCCAAGGGTGGAGATGCACCAGGTAGAGGAGTGGCAAGTTCATGGGAGGCACCCGATAAAGGAGTGACAACAAGTTCAGAGGGTGCACCTATTAGATTTCAAGGCGGATCGTAGATTAATATCAGCATAGTGGATTAAACATAGGCATGCACAGCATTGAGTGATTAACAATAAGCAAATGTAACAACAGAAGACCGGCATAATGATAATAGATAACATCTGGGAAGGAAAACTCCAGTAACAAAGGTAAGCATCATAAACATCACTATCCAAAGATGTCTCTCATCGGTCGATGGCGGATATCCTCAATGTCCTCCATGGTGAGTACTCTGACTCGACGTCTCCCATGCCATGCTAGTATGGTCCTGATCCTCTGTTGTAGTCTCCGCCGGTGTCGAGATGGGCCTCTCATCTTGGGGCGCCTGGACTGCCCCAGCTCTATAGCCTGATCAATCAGTGTACCTCTAGTGCGGCTATACTCTGGGGCTAGCTGCTATGCCTGCTGGCCTGACTGCTCAATCTATGGTTGAAAGAAGTCTGTAATCTGCCTCTGTAGGTGTCTCTCCCTCTGTGTTCTTCCTCTCAAGAGACCCTCTCTATGTCTACGCAGCTCCAGCAAGTATAATCCGAGGCATCTCTGATCCTGGTATCTCCTGACTCTAGAAAGTGGTCCGAAACCCTCTTTGAACAGGCAGTGAAAACGGCCTCGTATCTCATAATATATTGGACAGTGACTTATGTAATGTAACTCTGTCGTCGCTGGCTCCATCTGGCACAGCTGACAAATCCTGGCCTCAGCCGGTACTCCTTTGAATCTGCCAGTCTCAATCTCTAGCTGGTGTGAGGATGTGCGCATCTGACCAATAGCACACTGTACCCCATGAGAAAGATGAGTATCCATGTAGCTGGGTCTAATCACAAACCCATCCTCCGTGAGCTGGAGAAGATGATCTCTATAGAAAGCCATCTTCGTACCAAGCTCGTGTGTCGGCTGTAGCCATGTCCTAGTGTCGAGCTGAGTCAAGTCCTACCTTATAAGTCTGGTAATCTCTGCCCGTGTGAGAGAGAGGGAGGGTGCATCCAGGGAGTACTGAAATGGAGGTAGCCTGTCCATACTAAAGCCATGCAGTTGGAACCAAGCTGTCATCTGTGCATACCAACATGATCCGTCTCCCTGTGATGCCAACTGTCGTGAAGACTCCAGGGCTAAGCGAGCATATCTGTCTCTAGGGACAGCCCAAGTGCTATGTATAAAGGAGACTGATCGAGTGAGTGCCTCTACTACCAATGGGGGGGCAGCCATCTTTGCACGGATAATATCATGTGGTACGGAGGCCTTGGACCTAATCATTCGGGAAATCATAGAAACCAAGGGCCTCTCCATACATCTCCATCCATCAGTGCTACTACCTCGGCTGTGGTGATCCACTGAGGGTCCCCATATCTCCACCCCATACAGCACGGTTGAAGTGACCAAAGTGTCAAAGAGCCAGAGCTTTGTTCGAGGTTCCTGAAACTGAACCTGCGAACACATCCTCTCTAGTCTCCCCAATGCTGCATAAGCTTTGGTCGATCTGGTCTCCGCTGCTCTCCTCAAGGAAAATAGTGGGCCACTAAAAACCACACCAAGGTAAGTATATGCATCTGTATACTCCACTGTCTCCTGACCATATGTAAAGGTGGGTGCTGACCTCCTAACCCACGGTGTTGTGGTGTTAAACACCATCACCTTGGTTTTACCAAGGTTAAGAGACAATCCACTGTCCTGTGCAAACGTGTGCAATGCATCCAAATGACGCTGCATCCCCTCTGGAGAATCTGAGATCAGCACAATATCATTAGCATACAATAACAGCGGAATCCATGTCCTTGCTAGCTGTGCTCCTCTGTCACCCTCCCGCTCTCTACATAGTCCGAAACCTCATCCACATACATCCCAAATAAGGTGGGAGAAAGGGGGCAGCTGTGTTTCACCCCAATAGTGGAGTGAACCATCTCAGATATACCCTGAGTAGTACGTACCTGCCCCACAACTGTCCTGTATAAAGCCATGATTCCCCAAATCAGCTCTGTGGACACTCCCATCTCCTGTAGTCTGCGCATCAATCTGGCTCTTGGTAATGTGTCAAAAGCTTTGCGGAAATCCACAAAGCAACAATAAATCCTCTTGCCATATGATCTGCCCTCCTCAATAATAGCTCTGAGTGTCAAGATATGGTCAAGAGTGGAGAAACCTCTCCTGAACCCTGCCTGCCCTGATGCACGTATGCCCTGCCCATCTACTCAACTCCTGCTCAAGAATAGATGCATATAATCTAGCCAATGTGTGACCAATCATGATGGTACGATAATTCCCAGGAAGCATGGGATCCCTTGACTTGAAGATAGGCACAATCATGGACATATTCCAAGTCTCAGGAAAACCCTCACACATGGCTCGGTTAAACATCATAGCAATAAGCTCTGCAAGCATATCTTTGGCATGAATAAAGTGCTCTGCTACCAAACCATCATGATCATATGCTCTCCTAGTCCTCATCCTGTCAATAGCTTTCCTTACCATCTCAGCAGTAAAGAAAGCACATGTCTCTGGGCATGGCTCCGATGGGTTTGGCAGGGGTGGCTGTCGTGGTGCTGTGTACAGGGATGTTGCATACTCACCCCAAATCTCAGTGGAGGTAATGGCTGGTGATGGTGAATGCTCATGGAATAGTCTCCATGCCTCGCCTGAGTCCTGACTCATAAATAACTGATACAAATCCCTCTCTAACTGAGCAAGATAAGTCCTCTTCTTCCGTCGCACTAGGCGCCGGAAGGTAATCCGTGACTGTCTGTGAGGGGTAACACCCATAAGCACCTCTCTCTGTAATCTGATCCTCATCTCTGTGCACTCCTCATGATACTAGCTGTTCTGGGGCATGTTCCCAGATCGTCTCCGTGTAGGCTGACTATGGGGATATGCCTCTAATGCTGCAACATGAAGTGTCTCTATCAATATTTGAGTGAGCTCATCTAATGGCCGTCCCGGCTCCTCGGCACATAAGCGTCTGTATATCTCATCCATGTACACGGTGTCAGTCTCCCTCGTAAAGGTATAACGAGTGTGTGTGGTGTCCCAATGGAGCTGTGCTGAACTGAAATGTGAGAGTGAAGGACAAGATAGCATGATCCACTGCTACTCCAACCGGCCTAGTGCCTACCATAAAATCTTGAAAAGAGGGAATGAGGCTAGGCTGAGCCATAACATAGTCCACTGTACTAGCACCATGCTGATGTGGAAAGCAAGTGAAACCGCCCGTTGCCGGGAATCTCTGTAGGCCATTCAGGATGGCCAATCCATGTGCAGTCCCCATGTCTATCAAATACCGCCCATACTCAGTGTGTTCCTCATCCTGTGAGAGTCTAGATAGGCCCATATCCCTAACATCAAGCTCCCTCAACATCTCCTCTGAGGTATCATAAAATACTGTCTGGCTATGGGCGGTCCTAGCATTGAAGTCCCCAAGGAGAATGATGTCACCATCCTTGGAGAACTCCCAAATGTCATCATCCAAAATAGAAAAGGGAGACTGCCCGCTAGGTGATGCATACACTGATGTACTAGGAGGAAAATAGCATATAGCAATGTAGAGATATATGCCCATCTCTCCCCTCAGTCTAACCCACACATCCCTGGTTTCTGCTGTTATAATGCCATGTTTTTCCTACTTTATTCCGAATGGTTTACAACGAGGAAGTTACTTTGAATGTGAATTGCTCTGATCATCCGTAGTCTGATGGGCAAAAGAGAGCGTATGAATCAAATTGTAGAGTATATGCTTCGTGCATATGTCTCTAGAAAATCATCATATTGGGAAAAATATCTTCCAATGATGAAATTTGCCTATAACAGTTTTAAATATACGGCTATTGGTTTTTGTCCGTGCATACTTATGTATGGGTATCAACCTAGGGCACCTATTGTTGATGTCGGTCTTAATAAGGATATCGAGCTTGATGCATCGAGGGATTTCTTGCGTGATATGTAGGAAATGCTGACTGAAGCTCAGGATTCTATCAGAACGAGTGCTCAAGATAGGGCACGGTTCTATGCTGATAGGGGACGCTCATCTCGGTCTTTTGAACCGGGAGCGTTGGTTTATTTTAATGTTCCTAAAGATTTTCAGACTTTGTCAATGGGAAAATGCTCGAATTTATCTCCTAGATATTGTGGTCCATTTTCGAGTTATACATCGGATTGGCACGGTTGCGTTTAAACTTAAAACCACCTCCACATGCTAGAGTTCATCCAATCTTTCATATCAATAGGTTGAAAGGGAAACTGGGAGGTGAGGATAACACAGTTACTCCTCAAGAACTCGTTGAAGTCGATTATTTATCCTATGTTTTGTTGGGTTTTATGCTGTGTATGCACCCAGAGGAGTGCTAGTGATCATCAGTAGATTACTGGGGCACTTTTTACTTCAGTTAGTGGAAGTTTTTTCCCCCAGATTAGCTTAGTTACACTTATAAACAGTTTATAAGTGTTTTGGTCCACCCGGCACATTTTATGGCCGGACATGTGAACACACATCTTTTTAGGTCACTTTATTATGTGGCTATTGTACTTCACTTCATTATCTGAATACACACAAGGAGTCGTGTTCTCTCTCTGCTTCTCCACGCCTGTGTTTGCAGCACCTCCAAACCCTAACCCTAACAGTCCAAGGTCTTCATTTGGTATCAGAGCAATCCGTACAGGCCATAGCCACCAGCCACCCTCGCCGCCAGTTGTCCGTACGAGCTACCGTCCTTCCTTGTACATTTCGCCGTACATCTGTATCTGCCCGTACACAGTCTGCGCCGTCAGTACCGTACTGCACCTGTCATCAGCGCAGCCTTCAGTACAGTACTGCACCTGTCAGCGCCGCCTTTGCATCTGTCAGCGCCGCCTTCAGTTGGTACTGTACCTGCCTACAGTCGACTGCTTCAGTACCCGTACTGTACCTGCCTGCTTACAGTCGACTGCTTCCGTACTGTACCTGCATACAGTCGACTGTACTTGCAACGAGTACCTGCAGTGTACCTGTTCGCACTGTTCAGTACAGTGCTCCGTCTGAGTACATCCGCCGTACTTTCACTGTACCTGCAGTCTGCTCCGTACAGTAATCTGTACCTGCACAGCACAACAGTCAAGTCATCCGTACCTGCACATTTAGTCAACTTGTACCTGTTGAAATCTCAACTGTGGTAAGCATTACAAGTTTTGAATATTGGGCATTTTTATTTTCTCTGTGAAAATCTACAGGCAGATACAGGCAGACTTTCTTGCAAAGAAGTCTACAAGCTTTTTGCAAGGTTTTGGGTGCAGTAATTTTGGGCATTTTTGGGGCATTTTGGCACTGTATAAGGCATTTTTTGCTGCTCTACTCAGTCACTGGTGCATTGAGCTGCACATTCAGAGGATTGAGAGTGCAGGCATATTTGGGTGAACTGTATTCAGTGGAGTACAGTTGTTTTCAGGGTTCTTGCTATTGGGTTTTTTGATACACAGGTACAACATTGTGCATAGGCATAATGGCAAATCAACAGCAGAGTGATGTATTCATGTATTTGTCTAAGGAAGACAAATTGGACGGCACGAACTACTCCTTGTGGAGTTTTATGCTGAAAAATGTGCTTGTGGCAAAAGGTCTTTGGGATTTTGTTAGTGGTGATGAACCACGTCCAGGTCCATTGGCTCCAGAGACTCCTCCCCAAGGGGGTGCTCGTGGACGAGGACAACAGGTACAGGCTCCAGGGCAGCCATTGCCTGTTCAAAGAACAAATGCTCAGAAGACATGGGATGCCAGGGATGCACAAGCCTTGTCACTCATTGCAGTGTCAGTACAGAGGTCTATTATACCTCATATTCGTTCTGCTGGCTCTTCACAGAATGCATGGGTGACTTTGGAGCAGATGTATGCTGCTCCTAATGAGGCTCGGATCTCATTTTTGAAAAGAGAGCTGGAAAATCAAAAAATGCATGAAGGAGATGATATGTCTAGCCACTTAAACAAGCTGCAGGATTTGAGAGAGCAACTCATCAATGTGGATGAGATTATTCCTGAGACACAGCTTGTGTCCACCATCTTGCACTCTTTGCCAAGATCTTACTTGGCTTTTCATACCTCTTTGAACCTCAGCATGAGGAATGCTGCTGAACCCCTGAAGTATCAGGAACTGGTTGCTCTCTTGCTACAAGAAGAGCAAATGAGGAAGAATATGAATATGAACACAAGTGTTGAACAAGCATTTACTACAGGTCAAAAGGGGAAAGGAAAAACTCAGCCAAAGAGTTCAAATCAGAATTCAGGTGATGGTGGTTCATCTCAGGATACCAAGAAAGGTGATGGACAGCCCAAGAAGAAGGGCAAATGTCATTACTGTAAGAAGCCAGGTCACTACATTGAAGACAAACAGGGTTAGGGTTAGGGTTTACAGAAAGCAATCAGGCGTGGAAACCAAGGAGCAGGATTGAACACGACTGTTGTATGCTTCAATGAATAGAAAAAATCAAGTACAAGCCACATGATAGTGACCCCTAAAGGATAAGTGTTCACATGTCCGGCCATAAATGTGCCGGGTGGACCAAAACACTTATAAACTGCATATAAGTGAAACTGAACTAAACTGGGGGAAAAAACCTCCACTAACTGAAGTAAAAAGTGCCCCAGTAACCTACTGATGATCACTAGCACTCCTCTGGGTGCATACACAGCATAAAACCCAACAAACCCCCCTGGAGTGATATGTGATCACTGTACATCATCCACCAAAAGGAAACAAATTCAAAGCATTGCGGAATGCTTCAAATTTCGGACGTGGTAATGCCTTGGTGAAGATGTCTGCCACATTCTGATCTGTAGGACAGTAGATCAGACTGATATCTCCTGCCTGGAGTCTCTCCCGAACAAAATGATAGTGAATCTCAATGTGTTTCGTGCGAGCATGAAACACAGGATTCCTGGCCACAGCAATGGCACTCTGACTATCAGTATAGATAGGTGTAGGCTCCTCCACTGAAATATCCATATCAGTCATAAGACGACGCAGCCAAACACACTCAACAGTAGTAGTGTATGCTGCTCTGTACTCTGCCTCACAAGACGAAGTGGCCACTGTGGTCTGTTTCTTGCTTAGCCAAGAAATGCATGAAGCGCCAAGGAAGAAACAATTCCCACTAGTGGAATGTCTGGTATCAAAATCACCAGCCCAATCTGAATCACTGTAAGCGTGTAACTGCATGTCACCCCCCTCAGGATAAAGCAAACCAAGAGTCGAGGTACCCTGCAAATAACGGAATACACGCTTCACAGCTTGCCAATGTGACAACCGTGGGCTGTGCATGAATCTGCTCAACTGAGAGACTGCATACTGAATATCTGGCCTTGTATTACACAAGTAAATAAGGCACCCAACAGCCTGAGCATATGTAGTGGCATCAAAGGAAACACTGTCATCTTGTAGTGACAGTTTCATCCCAGGCTCCATAGGAGTACTAATAGGCTTGCAATCCTGAAATTTAAACTTCTCCAGAAGTTTAGCAACATAACGTGATTGCAACAACCCAATGCCTCTGTTATCCTGCACAAACTGTATGCCCAAATAGTAATGTACAAGGCCCAAGTCAAACATGTCAAATGTCTGTTGCAGTATCTCCTTAAAAGCTGCAATTTTGTCATCATTTGATCCCATGAGCAAGAGATCATCCACATAAAGACTGATGACCAGCAGATCTGTCACTTCTTTCTTCACATACAAAGTGGTCTCTGATGGACTGTTCACAAATCCCTGAGTGAGTAGAAAAGCATCTATTTTTGCATACCAAGCTCGTGGAGCTTGTTTCAAACCATACAAGGCCTTTTTCAGCCTGCATACTTTCCCCTCATGACCATGTTCTGCAAATCCCATGGGCTGAAATACATATACTTCCTCCTCGAGGTCCCCATGTAGGAATGCAGTCTTTATGTCCAACTGGTGAACAACCCAACCACGATGTGCAGCCAATGCAATGACACACCTAAGTGTCGACATACGGGATGTAGGAGCAAATGTCTCCTCATAATCAATGCCCTTCTTCTGTGCATAGCCCTTTGCAACTAGACGGGCTTTGTACCTGTCAATGGATCCATCTGCATGTCTTTTCAACTTATAGACCCATTTAGTACCAATGGCTTTCTTGCCTTTGGGCAGATCAACCAAATCCCATGTTTGATTCTTTTTAATAGAATCAATTTCATCCTGCATGGCTTTGTTCCAATGCACATTATCTCGTGCATCCACAAATGAATCAGGCTCATCATCATCCTGTAAACTGGCTGCCATAACCAGATTCAAATCCATGATGTGTGCATGCTCATTGGTCCTTGTCTCCCTACGAGTACGACCAGCAAGAGGACCCTCTAAATGGCTGTCCTGTAATGTCCTCAAATACCATCTAGGTATATGTCTGACCTGTGGTGCCTGCTGTCCCATATTTGGTTCAGCTTCTGGCTCATTTGGCTGCTGAATTTCTGCACCACCTACATCATTTGCTGGCTGTCCAGTACCCTCATGAGTTGGATCACCAACAGTGGAATGAAACTCCATGGGTAGTAGACCTTCAAACACATCATTTTCAGCCTGATTTGCCTCATAACCAGCCATGGATAATTCTGATTTTTCATCAAAAATCACATCCCGACTGATGAATATCTTCCTGGATAGTGGGTCATATAACCTGTAGCCCTTGCTCTCACGGCTATACCCAACAAAAATGCATTTTGTGGCTTTATCATCAACCTCTCTATCTGAGACCACGTGGAGGTGGCGAGCGCAGGTGCCCATACTGCTGCAGCATACATCAAAGCAGGGGTGACTAGTGTGTTAAACAACCACCCCTTCGTGCGGGGCTCCTGGAAGTGTGCCTGGTGACACTATCTCTCTAGCATGGCCTGGCCAGAGCTGCATACCCTCGTGTGAGTCTATCCCTGGTTGCCTGTGCCATAGTAAATCTTCTTGGCGGAGTTGTAAGTGTAATCCCTAGGTACACATATGAGTCTACCACCTCTACTTGTCCTCCTGCTAGTGTGAAGATGGCTTGTCGTCGAACCGGCCCTGAGGTGTGGAAAATCATGGCCTTGGTTTTCCCAAGGTTCACTGTAAGCCCCCTCTGTGTGCAGAAGTCATCGAGTGCATGGAGATGGTGCTGTAGTTCCATCCGCGACTCAGAGACCAGAATAATATCATCTGCATATAGCATAATGTGGACTATGGTACCTGAGATGTCTACCCAATATGCTCACTCTGTATACCTGTGTGGTCAGCCGATCTCCCATGCTGTAACCGGCGGATAGCGCTCTCTACCATTGAGGCGGTAAAGAAAGTAGAGGTGGTAGGGTGGGACTTCTGTGGTTGTGGTATGGGCAGCTGCTGAGGGATATGGTAGAGGCTCTTTGCATATGTGTGCCATGTGTGTGGATCCTCAATCGGGGTACGAGGGCGAGGCTCTCTCATCCTGCGCCATGCAGTGGCTGCATCTCTGCTCATGAGTAGGTGGTATATATCCCAGTATTGTGCCTCCTCATATGCATGCCTCTTACGGCGTGTGAGGGTCCTCATCTGTCGGCTTGCTTGTCTCTGTGTAATGGTCCCCAGTGCTCTCTGGCTCGGAGGTGTCTATATAGCTCTCTGCACTCATCATCATACCACCGATTCTAGGGCATGCTCCCAGATCTATCTGTGTGTGCAATGTGTGTATGATGGGGGAAGCTGCGGGTGGCGGCCGTATGTAGTAGAGATGACAGCCGGGTGGTGAGTGTCTAGAGGTGACACGGGATCCATCTGGAGTAGCCTGTCATATACATGATGCTCATATATGTCTGCCAAGTCATGGGTGAAGTAGAAAGTTGTATGCGATGCCTATGTGGGCTGTGTGGGTGCTGGTGTGGAGCTCGCCAGTGACAGTAAGAGGTATGTGTGATCCGCACCAATAGGACAGGGGGGGATGGTGAAAGATGTCATTGCCTGTGTGGTCTCCATGGATCCCATGATGTAGTCCACTGTGCTACCTCCCCCTGATTGTGGAAAGCATGTTAGTGCTCCTGAATCTTGCCACTGTCTCATCCCGTTATAAATAACAAGATGGTGTCGGGCTCCCAGCTCAAGTAAGTGATGACCATATCTGGTGTTATCCGGCCCCATGTCCTTTGACACCCTGCAAGCTCCCATGTCCTCCACCTCTAGTGTGTGCATCACCTCGGGGTGCTTGAAATCATAAATGTCACATTGTCGGCTCTGTGTCCGTGCATTGAAGTCCCCCATAAGGAGGACTTCCCCCAGGTTGGAGTAGTGTATGATCTCATCTGAAAGGGCTGCATATGGTGACTCTCCCAAATGGCCCTGTGTCCTCCTCCTCCCCTCTACTCTCTTCCTCTGCTGTCATGGCATATCTCGATCCTCTAGGAGAGAAGTAGCATAGAGCAATGTATAACACCATGTCTGCCGAGAGCTGCAGTCTGATCCACATGTATCTAGCCTCCTGGTCACGTGCTACCGCCTGTAGGCGCTCCTGTAGCTCTCGCTTGAAGAGTACCGCTATACCTCCAGATCCTCTCGATGTGCTCTGTCGTGTGGTCCCCCTGTATGTAAACTCCCATTGACTACTTTGGGTAGCGGTAGCCCCCTCTTTGGGCTCTGGTGCGTCTCTGTAAGTAGTATGATGTCCCGTCCCTCCATGACCTCCTCCATCCTCCTAGGATGTGTCCAAAGTGCTCCATTGCAGTTCCAAACTGCTGTGTGTATCTGTGAATCTGGATGCTCCATAGCCGATGTCCCATAGGCCGCTTGGCGCTAATCGGTGGCCTTGCCATCGATGATGACACGGCCATCGCGATAGAATGCTCTCTTGCCCTCTTTCCGGGCCTGCAGGACTCTCGGCATGCACTTCTTCACTCTAGCATGAGGGAGGGTTAAGGGCACTTCTTCACTGTCTTGTGGCCCCACTTTCTTACTTGAGCTTTATGTAGGCCAGTGGCGTTTGTACATTGTTTCTTTAATACAACTCCTTATTATGAGAGAGAGAGAGAGAGAGAGAGAGAGAGAGAGAGAGGTGTTTCCATACAACGCAGGACGGATCGATTATTGATTATACCACTCGCCTTCAACTCTGTTTGTAGGGTCCAGAGTTCCACTATCCAAGGCACATTGCTTTGGTTTCTAGTAATGGTCAAAATCTTGCATTTTAGGCATGTAAGATGTTTCAGGAGTGCCCTCTTTACCTTATGTGATGTGTGGCTCAGGTAATCTCAAAGGAGGAGAGGATAATGTGATTCAAGGAGTGCCATGCGTGCAGACCCATGGCATCTCTCTCTGCAGCACAGGTATGATCTCTAATCCACAATATAAATCACAGGTTAATGAGATATGCCATGGACATTATTGTATCACTTTGGTCTCATAGGCACATTGGGTCTTTAGTAGACGCTTAATATATCTTTCTTTCTTTCTCTGATTTTATTTTTTAAAGGGTTTACATTTTGTAGTAATTTATAGACAAGATGCTTGGAAAGAGGGGTAGTGGACTGATTCGGTTGCTGTCTCCAAGCTTTGAAGAGCTTTCTACTAGTTACAAGTTTTGGTGTATTACCCGCTAATGGCTGCCTTCCCTTCTCTCTGCATAGCAAGAAGAGGACAATTTATTGTCCTTTTGACCATAGTTGATAGTGAAATTGTTCTAGGAGAGGACAACCGGCATGGAGATATTTTTTGAGGATGAACACTTTGAAGATGAGCAGTTGCCCGGGGAGGAGGTGGCTGCTTTACCAGATCATGCAGTAGATGGAAGAAGAACGAAGAGCCACAGAAGAAAGAAAGTTGGCAAGAACACAAAGTTGAAAAAGTTGGCATGAACACGAAGTTGAACGTCAGTGCAAACAAGAGGTGGCTGCTTTACCAGATCATGCAGTAGATGGAAGAAGAACGAAGAGCCACAGAAGAAAGAAAGTTGGCAAGAACACAGTTGAAAAAGTTGGCATGAATTGATCAGTTAGTTATCATTGAATCATTGAGAGCTGAGGAGCAGTGCTACCATTGACTAGCTGTAACATGCGGAAGCTTACAAACAAGGATTATACTTTGATTAACGGAATTCAGCACCTTCAATCTTGACGATGAATAGCACAATATGAAGAGGACATAGTGGAGAGAGAGAGAGAGAGAGGAAGAGAAAACACAGTATTGGGTCCCAAATATTCTCTAAAGGGCCCCCACCATGAATAGTGTATCTGTTTTATTGCTGAATGTGTAGAGGACTGACTGATAGGCTGTAAACAGCCTGTAGATGATGACCTGGAGACCTTCTTCTTGCTGCGTTTCTGGAAACTCTGCTGTGGCTGCCCTGGATCAAGACTACTCATGTTTAAATGTTTTAATATGCATTGATGGTATCAACAAGTGTGTCAAAGGCCCTAGTCCCCCGGGCACCGTCGCGAGTTACAGATGGAGATCGATGGAGAGACCACTTGTGTCCATGATCTCCAGGATGATTCGGGCTAAGGCCTCGGTACCCCATGAGATTATCAGAGCCGAGATGGGAGCACCACCGATCGTAGTCGAGGCTCTTGCCAGATCAGCGTCCTTCATTCATAGCACCTGGGAGCTTCCCCGACACCGGTATGCACGACTTGCTTTAGAGTCCTCTCATCAACTAGCCATGGAGGGAGACACTTCATGTTGGTATGCGCAGATAGCATCTTGGTTTGACCTCCACGAGTTCAGTTTAGACAGACTTCCAACCTTCCAGTACTCTCTGGAGGCACCCTCTCTCACCTTGACACATTCTGAGATTAGTAGAGTCATCAGACAGGACTTCATTCAGTTGGACACTAGGAGGACATGGCGAGAGCCCTCACAGGAGTTGGGGACGAAGATGGCTTTCTATAGAGACCATCTTCTCCGCACCAGTGAGGATACATAGACCGAGCTACATGGATTCCCATCTGTCTCATGGATTAAGGTGCGCCATTGGGCAGATCCGCACCTCTTCACATCAGTTAGAGATAGAGACAAGCAGATTTAGAGGCATACCTCCAGGGGACAGGATTTGTCAGATTTGTTGGATAGAGCCAGAGCCAGAGACGGAGGAGCACTACATCTGACGCTGCACAGCATATTATGAGATTCGAGGGCGCTACCTCCAGGGGACAGGATTTGTCAGATCATGGATATGATGTAACCTTTTGGTCTCATAGGTCATTTTGGCCTTTTGAAGAAGTTAATACAACTCTCTCTCCCAGATTCAGCTTTTTTATTCAGTACTTTTTCATTTTGTTGGGATGACAGAGGATACCCCATACAGGTACTCCGATTTGTCTCATAGGCCGAGTTCGGTCTTTTGGAAGACGTTAATAAAATCTTTCTTTCTTTCTTTCTTTCTCTCTCTCATTCGGCGGAAGAAGAGAGCATTCTTAGCTCGGCTGGAGAGAGACATCTATCAATTGTTTTTGAGTTAGGATTCTAGGGAGGCCTGGAGATTGCTTAGAGAGCACCCCCCGCCCCCGGCCATTACCTCTCCAGATACATGGGGCGAGTATGCAGCCTCCCTCTACACAGTACCATGGCAGCCACCACTACCGAACCCTCCAGAGCCTTGTCCACCCACTTCTACCTTCTTCACAGCAGAGATGGTGAGGAGGGCCATCAACAGATTGCATACAGGGAGGGCACAGAATCATGAGGGCATTGTAGCCGAGCATTTCATACGTGCTAGAGGTATGATTGTAGACTTGCTAGCTCTCATGTTTAATAGAGCCATGTGTGAGGGGTTTCCTGGGACTTGGAGTACTTCCACGATTGTGCCGGTACTCAAGTCTGGAGATCCGAGCGTGCCGACTAACTACCGCACCATTATGATTGGTCACTCGTTGGCCAAGCTATATGCCTCTATTCTTGAGCAGGAGTTGAGCAGATGGGCACAGAGACAAGGGGTCCGAGCTCAGGGACATGCCTGTTTCAGGAGGAGATTCTCTACTTTGGATCATATCTTTATCCTCAGGGCTATCATTGAGGAGGGTAGAGCACATGGGAGGAGGATCTACCGTGGCTTTGTGGATTTTCGCAAGGCCTTTGACACAGTGCCCAGAGCTAGACTGATGCGCAGGCTGCAAGACTTGGGGGTTCCATGTGAGCTCATTTGGGGTATTATGGCACTTTATGAGACAGTAGTTGGGCAGGTGCAGATTTCAGAGGGTCTCTCCCAGCCAGTACACTCCACTATAGGGGTGAAACAGGGCTGCCTGCTCTCTCCGACTCTATTTGGACTATATATTGATGAGATCTCTCATTATATTGGGACACGAGGGGACAGAGGAGCCCAGTTGGCTGGCACTTGGATACCCGTGCTCTTATATGCTGATGATATTGTGCTTATAGGAGACTCACCAGAGGGTATGCAGAGGCACTTGGATACTTTACATGCTTATGCACAGGACAGTGGGCTCTCGGTTAACCTTGGTAAGACCAAGGTTATGGTGTTTAGCACTACAGCTCAGTGGGTTTGGAGATCAGTGCCTATTTTCACATATGGGCAGGAGACAGTGGAGTATGTTGACTCATACACATATCTTGGAGTGGTGTTCACTGGGCCCACATTTTCCATGACGCTGGTCACATCGGCTATGCTATATGGAGTACAGATCTGGGGGCCAGCCTAGATCGTCACAGTCGATCAGGACGCACATATGATGGATGGAGATCGATGGAGAGTCCACTTGTGTCCATGATCTCCAGGATGATTCGGGCTAAGGCCTCGGTACCCCATGAGATTATTAGAGCCGAGATGGGAGCACCATCGATCGTAGTCGAGGCTCTTGCCAGATCAGTGTCCTTCGTTCATAGCACCTGGGAGCTTCCCCGACACCGGTATGCACGACTTGCTTTAGAGTCCTCTCATCAGCTAGCCATGGAGGGAGACACTTCATGTTGGTATGCGCGGATAGCATCCTGGTTTTTTTTTTTTTTTTGGGGGGGAAAAACGATCCTTCTATTAGCTAATGAGAAAACGCCATAAGGTTACAAAGCTCACCTCACAAGGAGGGATAATAAACACAGTGAACACCTGAGCTCCACCCCCGTGGGCTGGCCGCTCTCTGGGGGGGGGGGGGGGGGGGGGGGGCTACCTAGTAGTACATGCGGGAGGTGAGAAGAGCCAAACTGGAGGCCTGTAGTGCCAAGTGACATCCTCGCCCCTCGCGATGAGGAAAGGGCCAGGCTGCCAAGTGCGGAGGAACGCCTTGCGGCGATCTCTCATGCGATCCGAGTTGCCCTGAAGTTTCCCCCAGTGTCCTCTCAAGGTGTGAATGATGTCCACCCAGAGGGCCTGTATGACCTCCGCCGGTGGAGTCGCCTGGCGGTCTATGGCCTCCGTGCATCGGGCTCTCCATATGTGCCAAGCCGTCATGCTGCTGATCATCTCCCATCTGTGCCCGTCCCCCTCCTGGGAGACTGCCGAAGAGAAGTCTGGCGTCGGAATCACCGCCATCGCCCTGTCAGAGACCTGGATGGTCACACTGCCAGGGACGTCCTCGTATCCAAGGGCCGGGCCGCTGTCCGTGGCCCAAGCCACCGCACCCCACGTCACCATCATCTCACCTGGCGAGCCTGCAAAAACCATCCTGAGAGCGCGCTGCCAGACCTGCTGTGCATGTGGGCAATCCCATAAGCAGTGCCGCTGCGACTCCTGTGCATGGCCGCACCGAGGGCAGGACGCTGGGTGTCTGCCAAAAGCTAGCCAAGCCCCCACAGCCAGTCCTCTATGCGCTGTAAGCCAGAGAAAAAGCGTCACCTTCCGGGGCCGGAAGCTGGCCCAAAGGCGTTGCCAGAAGTCCCTAAGGAAGGCAGGGGAGAGCCCCTGTCGCCGCCAATGCTCGGCCGCCGCCGGGGTGCCCGCTATCCTGTGCCTCTGAATCCGCCGCCCCAACCTCGTTGTGTACTGAAAAAAGGGGGTGCCTGGGCTGGTAGGGGCCGAGTAGGGATCTCGCCAAAGCCACTCACCTGGATCCCACTGAAGGCGAATAAGAGGCCTGTTGTCCCAAGCCCATAATCTCCAAGAAAAGTCCTCCCCTATCGAGGCCGGTGAGGGGTCTACATGCCACTGTCTCTGATGAAAGCCGACCACCCGCACCCTCTGAAAAATACAACCCTGGAGCTCATCCAAATCTAGTCGGGTCCTCTGAAGCTGGCCGCCCTCTCCCACCTCGAAAGTGAGTGGGGCGACTCTCTCTGCTGAGCCGCAGACCGCTAGAAGGATCTCATGCCGAGTAAAGACGCCCATCCACTGTGGAGGTGGAGGGTCCTGTACTGGAGTTCGCCACTCCCGGGGGATGGCCGCCTCAATGTCCTGCCTCATCAACTCTCTGCCCCTCATCCCGCTGAGTCTCCTCTCCTGAGCCTCTAGAGGCAGCTGCTGAAAACATATCCAGTCGTCTAGGGACTGGGCTGGGCCGGAGCTCAACGGGCCCCACGACACGTGAGATCGCGATCCAACCATATGGCCACTGGGAAGTCGGATCAAGGGGTTCCAGATCAATGGCTGCCTTAGGCGCTCCTCATCGGTGCCCGGGGGAGTCTGGAAGAGTGACGGCCTCAGATGCTCCCAGGCCCTCAGAAGGCTAGCTGCAAAACGCTCCTCGAAGCCAAGGCCCACTCCTCTGGATCGCTGCTCTGTAAAGATCCACCTGATGCTGGGGGTCCAGGGGCTGCTAAGAGGAGGAGTGCGGCTGAGAATCCTGGAAACAAGAAACTCCTTCCACGGCTCGGTGCCTGGTAGGAGGCCACGAACCACCAACTTGCCAAGCAAAGCTCGGCTTTGGCAAATAGGATCAACTATGCCCAGGCCGCCTCTCTCCCTCGGCTGAGTGATCACAGCCCATGCCACCTTGGCCTTGGCGGGCCGCCCGTCGCCACCGGACCAAAGAAAGTTCCTGATGAGCCTCTGCACCTGGCCAATGCACGCCCGAGAGAAGGCCCAGCAAGAAGTGATGTACCACATGGTAGCAAGCAGAACCTGGTTGGCCACAACCACTCGGCCAGCCAGAGATAAACGAGCGGTACTCCAATACAGAAGCTTCTTCCGAATGCTCAGAAGAAGGGGGGGCTATCTGCTGCTCCGGAGATATGTCAATGCCCACATAGCATCCCAAATAGCGCACTGTAGTGCCGGGGGGCAGCCACTGAAACCCATCAACTGGCCTCCAAGTCGGGGGGGGCACAGAACTGGCCCACAACCCACACGACTTGTGCCAGTTGATCAAAGCGCCCGAAGCTCTGCAAAACCTGTCCATGGCTGAGGCGAAGCGGCGGAGGTTCTCCTCCCCTCCCTGAAGATAGACAGCAGTGTCATCCGCAAACTCCGAGTCTAGGAGCTCCTCCGAGGTGCGGATGGGGAGGTGGAGGCCCCGCAAACCTGTATCCTGTGCCGTCAAGAAAGTGCTCATGGCCTCCGCCACAAAAAGAAAAAGAAAGGGCGCCAAGGGGCACCCCTGCCGCACCGAGCGCGAGAGTTGGAACCTCTCTCCGCGCACGCCCTGTATCAGCATGTGGCTATGAGCCGATGTGTAGAGTGCAGAGACCCCACGGATCCACTGAGGGGGGAAGCCCATCCTCTCCATAGTGCCTTCCAAGAAGGCCCAGTCCACCCGATCATATGCCTTCTTGAAGTCGAGAAGGAGCACTGCGTCCTCCTGCCGAAATCTAGCCAAAGCCGTAGCCTCCCAGAAAGAGAAGATGTTATCCAGGATGCTCCTATCCTGGATGAAGCCTGTCTGCGTGGAGTGGATGATGTCCGGAAGGTGAGGCTGAAGCCGCCTGTTGATCGCCTTAGCTAGGACCTTGTAGGCCGTGCCTAACAAGGTGATCGGTCTCCACTGTCTAATCTCCAGTCTGTCTCCTCCCTCTTTGGGATCAACCCCTCTGCCATGTTGTCCGGCATGTCTCCCGACTCCATAATCTCCTGGAATGCCAATCTGAAACCCCTATGCAAGAGACCCCAGTACCTCTGGAAGAAAGCCACTGAGAGACCGTCCTCTCCTGGGCATTTGCCCCGAGGAAGTGCCTGAAGAGCCTCCTCCAGTTCCGTATCTGAGAAGGGGGAGAGAAGGGAATAGCATCCTGGTTTGACCTCCACGGGTTCAGTTTAGACGGATTTCCACCCTTCCAGTACTCTCTGGAGGCACCCTCTCTCACCTTGACACATTCTGAGATTAGTAGAGTCATCAGACAGGACCTCATTCAGTTGGACACTAGGAGGACATGGCTAGAGCCCTCACAGGAGTTGGGGACGAAGATGGCTTTCTATAGAGACCATCTTCTCCGCACCACTGAGGATGGCTTTATACTTAGACCGAGCTACATGGATACCCATCTGTCTCATGGATTGAGGTGCGCCATTGGGCAGATCTGCACCTCTTCACATCAGTTACAGATAGAGACAGGCAGATTTAGAGGCATACCTCCAGGGGACAGGATTTGTCAGATTTGTTGGAGAGAGCCAGAGACGGAGGAGCACTACATCTGTCGCTGCGCAGCATATTATGAGATTCGAGGGCGCTACTATTGCCTTTTTAGAGAGGGATTTGGACCACTGGCTAGAGTCATGGACTATTGTGATCAGCGATGCTTGGGTTTTTATCTCTTGGAGATCCGCAGGCTCAGAGAGTCCATTATTTGGAGTAGACGCCCGATTGGCAGGGAGTCCACACATAGACAGATTACTGACTTCTTTAGAGGGACTACCCGGGAGGACACCCAGCCGACAGCCCAGCAATGGGCACCCCGTGGGACTCTAGTTGAGAGAGCTATCGAGTTGGGCAGATCTAGACGCCCAAGGGTTCGCGGATCCTCACATCGGAGACGGGGCCTACACCGGAGGATTCAGAGCATCATTGCGAGGCATCGGGCTCGTCCGACCAGGCATCTCACTATGGCAGATATCCAGGCCATCCGGCAGAGACCCATGCTAGAGCTCCTAGGATGATTACGACTCCAGCCATATACTGTTGTACTCATTGTCACTTTTGTACTCCCCCATATTGATGTATTTAGGTATCCATGTACTCATGTACCCTATTTTGACTAGTAGCGTTAGCTTCCCCCCTACTGATATATTGTGGGGCTATCTCTTTTCTTTTCCAGACAGCGTATCAGATGTCACATGGTTGTAACTTTGGTCTCATAGGTCACTTTGGCCTTTTGAAGACGTTAATATAACATTTCATTTCATTTCATTTCTCTCTCTCTCTCTCTCTCCATAGTGTTGCTGGAGTTTTCCTTCCCAGATGTTATCCATTAGGAGCTTCTAGTACCTTACTTTTCCCCATAGTTGTTTTAGTTTCAGTTGGTTGTTTAGTTGTTTTAGCTTTTCTTACACAGACATTGTATCAGATCCACCAATTGTTGTAACCTTTTTGGTCTCATAGGTCATTTTGGCCTTTTGAAGACGTTAATATATCATTTCATTTCATTTCATCTCTCTCTCTCTCTCTCTCTCTCTCTCTCTCTCTCTCTCTCTCTCCTGCAGAATTCTCTCTTCAGTGTAGTTTAGGCTCTATTTACACCACTAGTTGCTGCTTCCGGATGCTCCCTACTGATGTATTGTAGGGCTAGATACTTACCTTCAGTCCTCTCTTTTCTTTTCCAGATAGTGTATCAGATGTCATATGGTTGTAACTTTGGTCTCGTAGGTCACTTTGGTCTTTTGAAGACGTTAATATAAATTTCATTTCATTTCATCTCTCTCTCTCTCTCTCTCTCTCTCTCTCTCTCTCTCTTCCTGCAGAAGTTAGAACTCTCTTCAAAGTTCACACTGTACTCTCTCTCTCTCTCTCTCTCTCTCTCTCTCTCTCTCTCTCCTACAGAACTCTCTCTTCACATTGTAATACAGCACACAAGTGGTCGCTCTCTCTCTCTTTAGTATAGCTTGGATTCCCCATACCTTGATCTCTCGCGTCAAGAGATCAACCGGATCATCGTTTAGATCTACTTGGGCTACACATACACCAGACATGGGTGTCTCCGTCAGAGATTGGTAAGAAGTTTGAGTTCTAGAGATATCACTTGTTGAGACTCTCCAAGGATGGATTCTTTGAGATCCCGGGATACATACAGATACACGTCACATGCCATGCATATCACGATTGGCTAGCTCAGTGAAGGCTTTCAGCTGTTAGGGTTAGGGTTTGGAGGTACTGCAAACACAAGCGTGGGGAGGCAGAGAGAGAGAACACGACTCTTGTTGTGTATTCAGTTGATAATGTGAAGTACAATAGCCCTATAATAAAGTGACCTAAAAGATGTGTTCACATGTCCGGCCATAAAATGTGCCGGGTGGACCAAAACACTTATAAACTGTTTATAAGTGAAACTAAGCTAAACTGGGGGAAAAAACCTCCACTAACTGAAGTAAAAAGTGCCCCAGTAATCTACTGATGATCACTAGCACTCCTCTGGGTGCATACACCGCATAAAACCCAACAAACCTCCCTGGAGTGATATGTGATCACTGTACATCATCCACCAAAAGGAAACAAATTCAAAGCAGTGCGGAATGCTTCGAATTTCGGACGTGGTAATGCCTTGGTGAAGATGTCTGCCACATTCTGATCTGTAGGACAGTAGATCAGACTGATATCACCTGCTTGGAGTCTCTCCCGAACAAAATGATAGTGAATCTCAATGTGTTTCGTGCGAGCATGAAACACAGGATTCCTGGCCACAGCAATGGCACTCTGACTATCAGTATAGATAGGTGTAGGCTCCTCCACTGAAATATCCATATCAGTCATGAGATGACGCAGCCAAACACACTCAACAGTAGTAGTGTAGGTTGCTCTGTACTCTGCCTCTTAAGACGAAGTGGCCACTGTGGTCTGTTTCTTGCTTAGCCAAGAAATGCATGAAGAGCCAAGAAAGAAACAATTTCCACTAGTGGAATGTCTGGTATCAAAATCACCAGCCCAATCTGAATCACTGTAAGCGTATAACTGCATGTCACCCCCCTCAGGATAAAGCAATCCAATAGACAAGGTACCCTGCAAGTACCGGAATACACGCTTCACAGCTTGCCAATGTGACAACCGCGGGCTGTGCATGAATCTGCTCAACTGAGAGACTGCATACTGAATATGTGGCTGTGTAGTACACAAGTAAATAAGGCACCCAACAGCCTGAGCATATGTAGTGGCATCAAAGGAAATACTGTCATCTTGTAGTGACAGTTTCATCCCTGGCTCCATAGGAGTGCTAATAGGCTTGCAATCCTGAAATT
Source organism: Cibotium barometz (assembly GCF_041138505.1). NCBI lineage: Eukaryota > Viridiplantae > Streptophyta > Polypodiopsida > Cyatheales > Cibotiaceae > Cibotium > Cibotium barometz. The sequence goes on from NC_141078.1 coordinate 4,914,141, forward strand.
TAAACTTCTCCAGAAGTTTAGCAACATACCGAGATTGCAACAACCCAATGCCTCTGTTATCTTGCACAAACTGTATGCCCAAATAGTAGTGTACAAGCCCCAAATCAGACATGTCAAATGTCTGTTGCAGTATCTCTTTAAAAGCTACAATTTTGTCATTATTAGATCCCATGAGCAAGAGATCATCTACATAAAGACTGATGACCAGCAGATCTGTCTCTTCTTTCTTTACAGACAAGGTGGCTTCTGATGGACTGTTCACAAATCCTTGAGTGAGTAGGAAAGCATCTATCTTTGCATACCAAGCTCGTGGAGCTTGTTTCACACCATACAAGGCCTTTTTCAGCCTGCATACTTTCCCTTCATGACCATGTTCTGCAAAACCCATGGGCTGATATACATAAACTTCCTCCTCGAGGTCCCCATGTAGGAAAGCAGTCTTTATGTCCAACTGGTGAACAACCCAACCACGATGTGCAGCCAATGCAATGACACACCTAAGTGTTGACATATGGGATGTAGGAGCAAATGTCTCCTCATAATGAATGCCCTTCTTCTGTGCATAGCCCTTTGCGACTAGACGGGCTTTGTACCTGTCAATGGATCCATCTGCATGTCTTTTCAACTTATAGACCCACTTAGTACCAATTGCTTTCTTGCCTTTGGGCAGATCAACCAAATCCCATGTTTGATTCCTTTTAATAGAATCAAGCTCATCCTGCATGGCTTTGTTCCAATGCACATTGTCTCGTGCATCCACAAATGAATCAGGCTCATCATCATCCTGTAAACTGGCTGCCATAACCATATTCAAATCCATGATGTGTGCATGCTCATTGGTCCGTGTCTCCCTACGAGTACGACCAGCAAGAGGACCCTCTAGATGGCTGTCCTGTAATGTCCTCAAATACCATCTAGGTATGTGTCTGACCTGTGGTGCCTGCTGCCCCATATTTGGTTCAGCTTCTGGCTCAATTTGCTGCTGAATTTTTGCACCACCTTCATGATTTGCTGGCTGTCCTGTACCCTCATGAGTTGGATCACCAACTGTGGAATGAAACTCCATAGGTAGTAGACCTTCAAACACATCATTTTCAGCCTGATTTGCATCATAACCAGCCATGGATATTTCTGATTTTTCATCAAAAATCACATCCCGACTAGTGAATATCTTCCTGGATAGTGGGTCATATAACCGGTAGCCCTTGCTCTCGCGGCTATACCCAACAAAAATGCATTTTGTGGCTTTATCATCCAACTTCCTCCTCAACTCTTTGGGTATGTGTGCATATGCAAGACACCCAAAAATACGAAAATGTGATACGGAAGGCTTGCGGCCATGCCAAGCCTCAAAAGGAGTAATGGAAACCAATGCCTTTGTGGGACATTGATTCAAAATATGACAAGCACACATGACAGCTTCCACCCAAAAGATATGTGGTAGCCTCTTTGCCTTTAGCATACATCTGGCCATCTCCATGAGTGACCGATTCTTCCTGTCTGCAACCCCATTCTGTTGTGGAGTATGAGGAGTAGTATACTGATGTTTTATACCTCTACTCTCAAGAAAGGAATTCAACATGTGTGACATATATTCCCCCCCTCGGTCAGAACGGAGAGTCTTAACCTTGCATCTTGACTCTGTTTCAGCAAGTGCTACAAAGGCCAAAAATGCATCATATACCTCTGATTTCTGTGTCAAAGGATAGACCCAGCATATACGAGAGAAGTCATCAATAAATGTAGCAAAATAGAAGCAACCTCCTAATGACTTCGTCTGCATGGGACCACAAAGATCACTGTGTATAAGCTGCAACTTTGCAGTTGCTCGTAGAGCCTGATCACGTGGGAAGGAAAACCGATGCATTTTTCCCAAAATACATCCTTCACAAATGTGATCGGGAGGCTTCTCCATAAGAGGTAGATCTGTAAACATGTTATGTCGCTGCATAAGCATAAGACTACCAAAATTTACATGCCCCATGCGAGCATGCCATAACTCCGCATCAACCATAGCTGGAGTAAGAGTGAAAGCATTATAAGCAGACTGATCCACTGGTTGAAATGCATCCAACTGATAAAGTCCATGACATAATGTACCAGTAAGCATCAAGGTCAAAGCATTAGCTTTGTCTCTGACCATGCATTTATCATCATCAAAGTGGACTTGCATACCACAATGTGCCAAAGAAGAAATGGACAACAAATTCTTCTTTATCCCTGGTACATATAAGGCATCTGTAAGGCGAAGAATAGAGCCATCAATGGCTGTGAGCTGAATCTCCCCTATGCCACGAACTGGATATGAAGCATTGTTGGCACACTGCACAGTTTTGCCAACAGGGGCAGGGCCTACATGACAAAACAAATCCCTGCGAGATGTGATATGCTTTGAAGCACCACTATCAAAATACCAAGTACATGCATGCTCTGTCATACTGAGTGCCTGTGAAGACCAAGAGGCATCATAGCTGCATGTATAGAAACAGTAATCCCTGTCCTCAACAAAAGAAGCAGTCTCTGGAGGAGCTTTAGAGGCATCATTTACAGACGTCCGAGCTTCCTTTGCCTTCTCTTTGGCAATCCTGTTTCTACACTCTGTGATGTAGTGACCTGGCTTCTTACAGTAATGACATTTGCCCTTCTTCTTGGGCTGTCCATCACTTTTCTTGGTATCCTGAGATGAACCACCATCACCTGAATTCTGATTTGAACTCTTTGGCTGAGATTTGCCTTTCCCCTTTTGACCTGTAGTAAATGCTTGTTCAGCACTTGTGTTCATATTCATATTCTTCCTCATTTGCTCTTCTTGTAGCAAGAGAGCAACAATTTTCTGATACTTGAGGGGTTCAACAGCATTCCTCATGCTGAGGTTCAAAGAGGTATGAAAAGCCAAGTAAGATCTTGGCAAAGAGTGCAAGATGGTGGACACAAGCTGTGTCTCAGGAATAATCTCATCCACATTGATGAGTTGCTCTCTCAAATCCTGCAGCTTGTTTAAGTGGCTAGACATATCATCTCCTTCATGCATTTTTTGATTTTCCAGCTCTCTTTTCAAAAATGAGATCCGAGCCTCATTAGGAGCAGCATACATCTGCTCCAAAGTCACCCATGCATTCTGTGAAGAGCCAGCTGAACGAATATGAGGTATAATAGACCTCTGTACTGACAATGCAATGAGTGACAAGGCTTGTGCATCTTTGGCATCCCATGTCTTCTGAGCATTTGTTCTTTGAACAGGCAATGGCTGACTTGGAGCCTGTACCTGTTGTCCTCGTCCACGATCACCCCTTGGGGAGGAGTCTCTGGAGCCAATGGACCTGGACGTGGTTCATCACCACTAACAAAATCCCAAAGACCTTTTGCCACAAGCACATTTTTCAGCATAAAACTCCACAAGGAGTAGTTCGTGCCGTCCAATTTGTCTTCCGTAGACAAATACGTGAATACATCACTCTGCTGTTGATTTGCCATTATGCCAATGCACAATGTTGTACCTGTGTATCAAAAAGCCCAATAGCAAGAACCCTGAAAGCAACTGTACTCCACTGAATACAGTTTACCCAAATATGCCTGTACTCTCAATCCTCTGAATGTGCAACACAATGCACCACTGACTGAGTAGAGCAGCAAAAATGGCTTACACAGTGCCAAAATGCCGAAAAATTTCCCAAAGTTACTGCACCCAAAACCTTGCAAGAAATCTGTAGAGTTTTCTTTGCAAGAAAGTTTGCCTGTATCTGCCTGAAGATTTTCACAGAGAAAATAAAAATGCCCAAAATTCAAAATATGTAATGCTTACCAGTACTGAGATTTCAACAGGTACAAGTTGACTGTAGTGTGCAGGTACGGATGACTAGACTGCTGTATTGTGCAGGTACAGATGACTGTACGGAGCAGACTGCAGGTACGATGACTGTACGGCGGATGTACACAGCTGCAGTCTTGGTACTGTACGGAGCACTGTACTGAGCAGTGCGAACAGGTACTCAGCAGGTACTCGTCGTAGGTAGCTGCAGGTACTCGTAGCAAGTACAGTACGAAAAACAGTCGGCTAGTGCTGTATGGAGCTGGGCGAGCAGGTACACGGCAGCTGCAGTCGTGGTACTGTACGGAGCAGAGCGAGCAGGTACAGGTTCAGTCGACTGTATGCAGGTACAGTACGGAAGCAGGTACAGTACGGTACTGAAGGCGGCACTGACTGTACGGAAGCACTTGTCTTGCTGCGCAGATGTGGAACAGTACGGGCAGGCAGAGTTGTACGGGGAGCAGGACAGTAGCTATCAGCGAATTCGTACGGACAGCTGACGGCGAGGGTGGCTGGTGGAGATGGCCTGTACGGATGGCTCTGATACCAAATGAAGGCTTTCAGCTGTTAGGGTTAGGGTTTGGAGGTACTGCAAACACAAGCGTGGGGAGGCAGAGAGAGAACACGACTCTTGTTGTGTATTCAGTTGATAATGTGAAGTACAATAGCCACATAATAAAGTGACCTAAAAGATGTGTTCACATGTCCGGCCATAAAATGTGCCGGGTGGACCAAAACACTTATAAACTGTTTATAAGTGAAACTAAGCTAAACTGGGGGAAAAAACCTCCACTAACTGAAGTAAAAAGTGCCCCAGTAATCTACTGATGATCACTAGCACTCCTCTGGGTGCATACACAGCATAAAACCCAACACTCAGGGTATCCTCCCACCGCCTCAGGGTAGAGACTGGTAGAGCTAAGGATATCCCACATGAGGAGAGGACATGCACAATATTCATCATAGGAGCAATAGGGGATGAGGCCCATTCTATGTTAGTTGCTTGGCTTACTATGAGATACGGGTGAGATTCCACTGCCTCTTTCGAGAGGGATTCGGACCACTCAAACGGGTGATATAGTTTGAGGATTAGAGGTGCTTGGGCATGTACTTGATGGAGCTGAGACGACACAGGGATGTAGGTTGAGGCAGCATGCTGAGAGACAACCCCGGCTCCGACAGACACCTCATAGAGAGCCATCACAGTTTTCTTTGTGGTACATACATCCACATCGGAATCCACTGCCCACAACAGTTCCTCTACTACGACATTAGATCCCACCACCCGTACCTACGCTTCGGCTCCATGCCCCAGAGGAGTTCTTAGTGAGAGAGCTCGATCCATTCTGCGAGCCAGACGTCCCCGACCCAGGGCATCAGGACCCTCCACCACACAGAGACAGATTCGTGAGGTTCTCTGCCGACATGTCACGCTCCCATCACAGAGGCCTGACATTCACTCCACCATAAGATCGGTTCTGACTGAGGCGGGTATTGTCATTAGCTGATCACAACATATCTCACTGTACATTGGATCAACTGCTGATCACATGTATTGTCAGATGTTTTTCATTTTACTTTTTCTTTCAGTTTTCCATGGCTCAGTATATCCATGGTACCATTGTATTACTTTTGGTCTCATAGGCCCTTGGGGTCTTCCGTAGACGTTAATATAACTTTCTTTCTTTTCTTTCTTTTCTCTCTCTCTCTCTCTCTCTCTCTCTGAACCTCACCATAATTATCTGAAACTTCCCTATAAGAATGAAATAGAGAAACACTGCCTTCCCCAGAACGGGAAGGGAAAGTAGCCCGAATAAGTCTCGTAAATCATTGGCGGAGCACGAGAGCAGAGACACTTAGAGCCCGCAGGAGACAGAGGACACCTGGCTTTCGGACACCACGCCTATACCAGAGAGAGATGACAGAGATCAGAGCTCAGTTTCACAGAGAGGGTGCGGAGCGACTGGCTCGCTTCAGAGCACACCCAGGCATGTTCTTCAGGGAGCTGTGGACACCCCCTTCACACTGATGTATACCATTTTATACCCCCAGTATGGTACAGGATGGAGCTAGCTAGGTTGCATATCATGATTGTATACTCCATGCATATAGCTTTGCATTCTCCTAGTAATAGAGCTCCATCCCCTGCACACCCAGATTCAGCTTTTTTTATTCAGTACTTTTTCATTTTGTTGGGATGACAGAGGATACCCCATACAGGTACTCCGATTTGTCTCATAGGCCGAGTTCGGTCTTTTGGAAGACGTTAATAAAATCTTTCTTTCTTTCTTTCTTTCTCTCTCTCTCTCTCTCTTCACACTATAGTATGTACATAGTCTAGACTCTATATTCTGGCTCTCTGACAACAGTTTTACTTCTTTACACTATGCAGCAACCAGCTTACACTATGCCTCACGCAGTAAACACATATTGGGCTGCTCATACCAATGTCCTCAGCATAGTGAGGACCTTAGGACAATCCGGTATAGGAACCCGTCAGTGGCAATGCAAGTACTGGTCGAAGACAAGCACGGGTACAATCACTTGTGTTATTCGTCACTTGACAGGGATAGGCACTACTGGGAATATTGGTGCATGTGAACATGTGCCTACGGAAGTGAAGGATGCAATCATCCGTGAGCGTTCATCGATGGCTCCCACCGCAAATGACGATGCTTTTGAGGATGTATTGCTCGATGGAGTCGAGCCTTTACCTAGTCAGTTAGGGACTCGACCCTCTTCTGTGCCTCATGCAACACAATGGCAGGAAGCAAAAAGAGAGCTCGTCTTGCTGATGAGGAGGATGGGGATGTAGCGGCAGATACTCGTGCACAAGGAAGTGTACCCCCACATGTGCAAAGGCAATCCACCTTACAATCACGCATCAATGCACATTCATGGATAAAGGAAAGACAGAAGGTTGTAGAGATGGAGATAGCACACACTCTCATTGAGTGCAATATCTGCTTTAATGTATTGCGCATTGACCAGTGGAAGAGGATGGTTAGGGCTATCGCACAAGTTGGCCATATGGACACATGGATAGGCCTTGACTACACCAAGATGTGCACTACAGTCTTGGATGATCAGAAGGCTGTAATAGACAAGGCCTTGGCACCCGTGAGAGATGGGTGGAAGCAGTTTGGCTGCACTATCATCTCCGACGGTTAGAGTGATACCCGCAGACGACACATCATCAATATCCTTGTGTCATCTTGCCTTGGCACATCTTGCGTGCTGTTGATGCTGGGAAGGAAGGTGAACGCATTTCTGCCTTGGCACATCTTGCGTGTTGTTGATGCTGGGAAGGTAGGTGAACGCATTTCCGGTGAGTTCATCTTCACACACATTTGACAGGCAATTATTGAGGTGGGCGTGGATAATGTGGTACAGGTTGTCACGGGCAACGCGTCTAACTGCAAGGCAATGGGAGAGATGGTGGAGGCTTAGTTCGCCCGCATTGTTTTGACCCCCTATGCAGCCCATTGCTTAGACTTGCTTATGGAGGGCATAGGGAAGCTCCCATGGGTACAACGTGTGGTTGCCGATGCTACACGGATCACTACATTCTTTTGTAAGAAGCATCAGGCACTAGCTATTTTCTAGAGCCATAGCCCTTTGGACATGGTTCGTCCCTTGAAGACACGATTTGCATACATGTACATCATGTTGTAGAGGCTGTTCAAGCTTCGAGATCCTCTTTCGTAGACAGTGGTGGATCCTACGTGGAGGTTGACGCATCATGCTCAATCCGAGCCCACAAGGTATATACAGAGGAAAGTGCTTGATGAGTAGTTCTGGACGGAGGTGCAGAACATCATAGTGGCTCTCAAGCCATTGTTTGTCCTTCTACGCATGACTGACATGGAGGGGTTGACTTTGAGACTCGTCTATTATTTTTTCATGGAGATGAAGGCGCATGTCAGAGGTTGTTCATCGCTTACACAACAACGGTATTTTATCTACCTAAACCTTACATTGTTTAATTGTTACAATGAGGACATGTAAAACCCTAAATTGATTTAGGGAACTTGGGTGGGTTTCTTTGACTATCTCATTCTTGAATCTTGATTTATTCGCAAACGGGATGACATTATTGCCATTGTTGACTATAGATGGACGTATATGAATCGTCCCATCCATGGGATGGCTGCATTGCTCCATCCTTTATACAAGACACTTGAGCTATTTCGACATGCTACCTTGTTGACTATGCGAGATGCATACGTTGACAAGATATATTCAAAAGATGAGCAGATGCAGTTCGATTAGGAGATGATCAGCTATATGAATAGCTTGGGACCGTCTTTTTTGAGGAAGATTGCTTTGAGAAAGGCGACTTGCAAGTCTCCTTTGACATGGTGGCAGAATTATGGTTACCATGGACTTCCAAAATTGTGCCACTTAGCTCTTTGTATTTTATATCAGGTAATCTTACTAATTTAGATTTTTGGCTGTTGGTCCCTTTGTAAGTTTGTCCCAAAATGCACTTTCTTGTTTAACTTATGTGTGTGTTTTATCATACGATACACACATACTTTTGGTACTAACAACTTAGTATTCAACAGGTAGATCCGGATAGCATCAAGATGAGTCTAGATCCTACGCTTGGTACTGTAGATGAGGCTACGCAACTAGTGAGAGATGAGCAAGAAGAGTTACTTTGTCAACTGCATAGGGAACTTGAGAGCGTGGATCGACGAGTGACGAGAGCACATGCCCGAGCATACGACATACAGTTAGAGGAGGCAGACCCAGATGCAGAGGCTACACGGAGAGAGAGCATCAGAAGAGGAAAGCTACCAATTCGCAGTCGTGCGAACGTTGCCATTCCTCTCATTAATACAGGCATTGCAGCAAGAGATGATGATGATGCGGTGCTAGTCGCTGTTGCGGTCACCGCCATTGCAAAGCAAGAGTATGATGGCGAAGGAAACATGTTAAGAGATGGAGATCTTGGATCTTCATCTTCTTCATCATCTGATGGTGATGAAGTGGATTGATCATTGAGCACTTTGCAATGTGCAGTGATAGTGACACTAGTGACTAGAACTATTATTATTTGGCTTCTCTGGATAGTAAACTGCCTTTTAACTTTTAAATTTTGATTGATTGCTCAATGCTTATAGTATGTAACCCGTGGCCACTTGCATTTGAGTCATGGGTACTGAACGTTTGAGTGATTCCATTTTGTGAAACCTATTTATGCTTTTGTTTACTGATAGCTCTCATTTCGGTAATTGTGTTGTTAATGTTCAAAAATGAATTGTTTTTTCATTCATTTTTCTGTATATATATGTACACTATATAGTATATTTTTTATGTTTTTACGGATCTTACGTATTTAACATACCTCAAAATCTCAATCCGTACCTGAATGTGTGCCTTACTGTACCGTACCTCACCGCACCTTTTCACCTTGAGTTGGAGATCAACTAGCACAGTTGTTGAGGTCTGGTTTCATCAGGCCTTCCTCCTTGTAGGCATATGCTCACTTATGGTAGTGCTACGTGGGAACAGGGCTTAACCAAGGGCACTTTTTTCCATGTGGTTTTTTCCTTTGGATATCAAGTGTGAAAGGACACTCTATCCATATAACTTTTGTACTTCTATATTATATGGATGTGACTCACATGCAAGGGTTGACTTGCATTAGGTGATCACCACACATTTTGTGTCTAGCTCTCTCTCTCTCTCTCTGTGTTCTGTGTGAGCTTCTTCTCCCTGCATCTAATCCTAATTTGTAGGAAGCATTGTTGTGTGTGAGTGTGTGAGTCCCCCAACAAGTGGTATCAGAGCTGGGCTGTAGCCCTTTGGAGGTTCAGTTCCCAGCACCCAGCTTCCGACGTCCTTGTGAATTCCGTCGCTGCAGAGTCCGTTGGTCCGTTCTATCGCTGTACAAGCCGACGCGGGTTCTGTCCGTCGCCCTAGTCTTTGGCTCTCTTCTCATCGGCCGGCCCTCGGTCCGTTTCCGCCTCCTGGAGCGGCGGCGCTAGTGCGTAGAGCTCTGCCTCCGTCCAGCCGCCGGGTGGTGCTGTCACCACAATAGGCGGCCCCTGGTGGAGCTTAGCCACCTTTGTGGCTTATGTGGCACCCGCTGAAAAAGAGGATGTACAATCCATGTCCTTATAGCCCTTTCAATGAAAAGGTCTATTATTCCACACATTTGGTCTTGCAAGACATCGAAGCTTGCATGGGACACATTGGAAGCAATGTATCACATACGCAACGAGGCAGGAGTTGCCTACTTGAAGAGGCAATTGGATCTTCTTTCTATGGATGAGGGTGACTCCATGTCAGATCATCTCACCAAAGTGAGATTTGCAGGACAATTGCTCAACATTGATGAGGTTATCCCAGATAGACAGTTGGTCACCAACACTCTTCATTCTTTACCACCTTTAAACTTTTCACACCTCTCTCAATCTCTCTATGAGAGGAGGTGGTGATCCCGTCACTTTTGAACAGATGATGGGTTTACTCTTGCAAGAAGAGCAAACCTATCTAGCAACCGTGGTGGAGACAAGGCATTTACAGCCAAGGATAAGGGTAAAGCAAAGAGCTTTAAGCATGGGGGACAACAGTCTATTAAGGCTGGTCATGGACAGCCCTCTTCTGGTGTTGAAAAGTTTGACAAAGGTAAAAAGAAGGGCAAATGTCACTACTGCCATAAGCGTGGCCACTACATCAATGAATGTAGAAAGTGGATTGCAAAAGAGAAAAAGAAAGATGCAGGCAATACAGTAGCAGACTCTTCTGATGACAAAGCACATCAATCGGCTAATGTAATTCAGGAAGAGTACACTTTTTTGGTCACATGCACTAGTGACACACAAGTGCTTCAGACAATAATACGTCTTGCATTGCATCTGACAGACAGGATGTATCATGGTATTTTGATCATAGTTACCACGGAACGGCGTTCTGCCTTCTTGGAATGCCGGAATGCCGGTCTGGAAGATGCCGCGTGCTCGGAACGTGCAATCGGAGCGCGGAACGCCCAAGTAACTTGGCGGAACGTTTCCTGGAACGTTGGAACGTAGGGCGGAACGCCCGCTCCGGGCGTTCCGGCCTGACTGTCCCTATGATGAAAGTAACACTTTTATAATTAAAAAATAATCTTTTATGCATACTTCTATGCATGAAAATCAAATATGAATTCTAGTTTGTTGCATTTTTTCCACTTTGTGGACACTTTAATTATGTCTCATGCAAGGGCATTTTGCATGTTTTTTTAATTTTCAGCCATTTATCAATTTCAATGGCACCTCCTCGTGGCATAGATGCAGAAAACAGATTCCCTTGGTGGAATGAGGTGGATCTTGTGTCGAGATATGATAGTGCAAGAGGAGGAGGGTCACGCAAGTGGAAGTGCCACTTTTGTGGATCCATTAAGACTGGAGGCACGGATCGTGTGCGAGCCCATTTGTTGGGGGTTAGAGGCAAAGGCATTTCTGTTTGCCCTACAGTGTCAGGAGCAGTGTCAGGAGCAGATATCATACGATTGCAGACACTTGCAGATAGACTTGATGCAGCAGGGAGTCGGTCCTCTGTTCTTGATCCTCGAGGTACATCATTATCAGATACACCTACAGGCGCGGCATCTTCAACGAGTGCATCTACCCCATTATTTGGGGCTGCTGCACAGCCATCCGCACATGGAACAAATGCTTCCTAGACCCAGGCTTCACGAGGTCCAGTGTAGGCTAGTCTTGTGGCATCATGGCACCCTGGGAGGAGGGCACAAGTAGATGCAGCAGTGGTACGGTTTTTTTATGCTGTAGATGTTCCTTTGGCAAAGGCCCGCAACCCATACTTTGCAGATATGGTGAAGGAGATTGCTTCTTTCGGACCTGGCTATACTCCACCCTCATCCGAGGCATTGCGCACTACACTTCTAGCCACAGAGAGGACGGCCATAGAGGAGGCCTTGAGACCCATTCAGGATCTATGGCGCATATGTGGCGTCACTATCGTGGGTGATGGTTGGAGTGACACTAGGAGCCGCTCCATTCAGGGTATCCTTGCGTACTCCAGAGGATGTAGTTTTTTTATTAAAGCTATTGACAATTTAGAGGCGGGCAAAACTGCAGAGAGATTGGCAAATATTTGGAGTGAAGCCATTGATTACGTGGGTCCCAATAATGTCATCCAGTTTGTTTCTGATGGAGAGAACTCAAATAGGGCAGCAGGGAGGATCATTGAGGATAGGTACCCACATATTTGCTTCACTCCTGGCATGTCACATGGGCTCAACAATCTCCTCAAAGATATTGGTAAGATGCAGTGGGTGGAGCCTTTTATTGAAATGGGCAATCACATTGTTTCATTTGTCACTCGCCACCACTACATTTTGGCTGTATTTTGACAAAGATCCCCAAAGGATCTCTTAAAGTATTCAGATACACGCTTTGCATTTAATTTCATTATGCTAAAGCGTCTTTTTGAACTGAAGAATCATTTGAGGCAGCTTGTAGTTTGTGAGGAGTGGGATGCATGGCGAGAGCGTACCTCAGTGGCAGGTATTTGATGCAGGTCCATAGTTCTTGATGACACTTTTTGGGACACTGTTGAGGTATTGTTGCAGGTTATGCGGCCAATCATTCTTATGTTGAGGCTTCTTGATGGAGATGAGCCTTGCATTGGCAAAGTGTACGAGGGGATGGACAGGATGATTGAGAGAATCCTCTTTCTACAGACTTTGGATGGGGGTAGGAGAGAGGAGCTATCTCCTCTTGTGAGAGGCAGGTGGACAGAGTATCACTCTGCATTAGAGGCTGCTGCATTTGTGGTGGATCCAAAATTAGGAGGGTTCGTGAAGACCTTTCCTTCTATCGACAAAAGAGAGGCCTCTTCGGTTTGTAGGATGCACAAAATGATAGGTTCAAGATATCCAGTGCACGGTGGTGGGAGGATTATGGGACAGATACACCATTGCTGCAAAGATTGGCCATTCGAGTGCTTAGCCAGACACGATACAAAGGCTTGTATAAGCCGGACAGCTATGACAAGCGTACTTATGATGCAAATACAGTGGCTGTCCACACTCCTGCTATGCATGATGTAGAGCTATGGCATGCTCGTTTTGGGCATGTAAATTTTTGGAGTTTGATGCTTTTGCAGAAGCATCATATGGTTGATAATATGCCACCTGTTGAGTCTCCAACAAGACATGTATGTGAAGGGTGTATTTTGGGAAAGATGCATCGAAAACCCTTTCCCAAGGGTGGAGCTGTTAGAGTTGAGAGTAAATTACAGCTCATACACAGTGATGTATGTGGTCCAATGCGGACACCATCCATAGGGGGGCATCTTTATTTCGTCACATTCATTGATGACTACTCTAGGTTTGCTTGGGTTTATCCCTTGAAAGTGAAAGCAAAGGTGTTTACATGCTTTCGACACTTTGTAGCAATGGCTGAAAATATGTGTGGATGTAAAGTCCAAACACTCGGCTCAGACAGAGGTGGAGAATACATGTCAAATGTATTCAAGGATTGTATGCTTCAAAAGGGCATCAAACACCAATGTTACTATGCCTTATACACCGCAGCAAAATGTTGTAGCTGAGAGGAAAAACAGATCTCTCATGGAGATGGCAAGATGCATGGTGAAAGCACAAAAGAAGTCTCACAATTTTTGGATGGAAGCTATAATGTGTGCAACTCACGTGTAAAATAATTATGATAGTATAACTATCTTTTAGCATTAAATCCAATTTATGGGTTTATCCCATAATATTAACGTGGTCACGGAATAGGCTGCTCGGGGAGCCCGTTTTTCATTGACCTTGGTAGATAAGAAAGTGAAGGAATCTAGCACGGGCATGACAATGATCATAAGTTTGAAGCTCGCCAGGCTAAATTAGTCATTGAGGGCATAAAATTTGTGCGGGATTTCATGGTTGCCCCTCTTGTAGGTGCAAACATAATCTTAGGGATATAGTGGTTTCACAAGTTTACTCTAGACATTGATTGGGACCAGCACATGTTTTGGATTACCTGAAATGTGTTAAAGGCTCCTGTGTTCATTAAGTGTGAACTAGGGATACCTCACTTTCGGGTCATTAGCCATCTCCAGGCTAAACAAAAGATTCGGAAAGGCGCACAGTATGCGGTGATCTACGTTCAGATCACCCAGACAGCGACGAGTGTGTCGGAGAAGTATAGACCTTTGTATGAATGTATGCTCTTATGTGTGTGTGTGTGTGCGCGCGCGCGCGTGGGGTGTGTGTGTATGGGAAAACATGTCTTCATCGTATATGGAAAAGTAAGCTTCCCCTCAAGCAGCGGGTCTTTCTGTGGCGATGTCTAGAAGGGGCCCTTCTTGTGGGTGTTCTTCTGGATGCCCGATGTATTGTCTCCTCGGTTTGCTCTACTTGTTCGCATCCGCGCGAGATGGTCCTACATCTTCTCTGGGCTTGTCCTACCGCTCGAGATTTCCTGGCTCGTTTGACAACTCTTCTCCATGCCCGGTTTCCCAGCCTTTCCTTTGGCAGACACTTTTGGCTTTTTGGTAGATATCCCTCTACCCTTGATTATGCTTTCTTTTTTTCGTGGTGCTCTTATTGGGCCTTCTGGAGTTTATACCATGCCCGCAACACTTAGTTATTTGGACACACTTCGGTGGATGTCTTCGCCTTTTTCAAATTCTCCTTGCTCCAGTCTCTCCAAGATGCCCACTTTCTTGGAGACCTTTCCACAACCCAGTTGGAAGTGTTTTATCACTGTTTCTAGTTTTCTGTAGTAGCTGCTCCATGTTGGGGCGGCTATGAATGTACATTGCATTTATAATGAAACACTGGTTTTCACAAAAAAAAGAAGAGTGTGGGAGCATATTTTGATACCACGTTTTACACCCACTATTGGGCACTGCTGACGTTAGTGGGGATGTCGTAATATCTAGTCCATACTATGCATGATGGAGTTGATGGTTTATTGTCTTGTGGATGACTACCATGAGGTTATAAATTGCACTTTCTTATAAGGTGAATTTGGGGCCTGGGCATGTTATTGGATTCATCTATGTATATATATATACAAGGCCTTACATGACCGGTTACAAAAGTTTTTTCTTCGGGACAACTTACCTCCCAGACTTCCCCCATCTAGACCGGAGGACCATAAAATTGAGCTCCTCCTAGGTTCCAGAATCTGAACCCCCCCCAATAAGTTTCCATACTCCATGAGCATGGCGATGGAGAGGGCGTTGGAGATCAACTCCAAGAATTGCTGCTGTCTGGTTTCATACGTTCTAGTGTGGCTCCATTTGCAGTCCCAATACTCTTTGTGAAAAAGGAGGATGGATCCTTGTCATCTGCACACCCATTTGCAGTCCCAATACTCTTTGTGAAAAAGGAGGATGGATCCTTGTCATCTGCACACCCATTAGGTGTACAAGTGACATGGCATCCATAAGCATTTAGCAAGTGTTAATCCATTTATCCAGGCATATATCACAGCATGAGCATCTGTTTGGGGCTTTTACAGCACCCACAGCAGGTACAAAGCATTTAAGAGCATTTAGGGCACTCAAGCATCAGGTCGTGGGCTGTTACAACCAGCCGACAACACTTATCAGCAGCCGACAACAGTTTTAAAGGCATTAAATGCAGTCGTGAAGGTACAGTCCTCTGGCCGACTGCTGTACAGTATCCGACCAGCAGCATAAAACAGTATATAAGCAAAGCACATCATTCATTCATAGCATCTTGCATTCTCCTCAGCGTTTTTCTTTCCAGGGAGCCAAGGGAGTCAGTAGATCATCAGCAGCCTGCAGTACAGCATACCTAAAAGTACGGCGGGGCAGTTCATCATCCACCAAGCATTCAGCATCCAACATATTCAGCATTCAGTTAAGTATTCAGAATTCAGTCATCATTCTCGTGCCTCCTACATAGAGGAAAGCCAGCATCTTAAGGGTGGACCTCAGCATTGGAGAAGGGAACATTCAGTCAGCATCAGCATTCAGCATCTCTCTCTTCCCGAGATAGATATTCATCTAGGACAGGCATAGATCTATTTACAGATCTTCATTGTAACTCATTCATTTAATATAGTTGCATTGCATTGCATTGACACCATTGTCTATCTCTTAAGTATAATTAAGTGCAGTTTAGTTAAGCCTAAGGTTGTTTTACTACGGTCAATTCCCCGCATGTCACATTGGTATTAGAGCGTTACAAGGTAACCAACCTTAGTTCATGTTCATTCACCGTACCCCATGAGAAAGATGAGTATCCATGTAGCTGGGTCTAATCACAAACCCATCCTCCGTGAGCTGGAGAAGATCATCTCTATAGAAAGCCATCTTCGTATCAAGCTCGTGTGTTGGCTGTATCCATGTCCTCCTAGTGTCCAGCTGAGTCAAGTCCTGCCTGATAAGTCTGGTAATCTCTTCCTGTGTGAGAGAGAGGGAGGGTGCATCCAGGGAGTACTGAAATGGAAGTAGCCTGTCCATACTAAAGCCATGCAGCTGGAACCAAGCTGTCATCTGTGCATACCAACATGATCCATCTCCCTGTGATGCTAACTGTCGTGAAGACTCCAGGGCTAAGCGAGCATATCTGTCTCTAGGGAGAGCCCAAGTGCTATGTATAAAGGAGACTGATCGAGTGAGTGCCTCTACTACCAATGGGGGGGCAGCCATCTCTGCACGGATAATATCATGTGGTACGGAGGCCTTGGCCCTAATCATCCGGGAAATCATAGAAACCAAGGGCCTCTCCATACATCTCCATCCATCAGTGCTACCAGCGCGGCTGTGGGGATCCATTGAGGGTCCCATGTGAGCTCATTTGGGGTATTATGGCACTTTATGAGACAGTAGTTGGGCAGGTGCGGACTTCAGAGGGTCTCTCCCAGCCAGTACACTCCACTATAGGGGTGAAACAGGGCTGCCCGCTCTCTCCGACTCTATTTGGACTATACATTGATGAGATCTCTCATTATATTGGGACACGAGGGGACAGAGGAGCCCGGTTGGTAGGCACTTGGATACCTCTTCTCTTATATGCTGATGATATTGTGCTTATGGCAGACGCACCAGAGCGTATGCAGAGGCACTTTTTACATGCTTATGCACAAGACAGTGCGCTCTCAGTTAACCTTGGTAAGACCAAGGTTATGGTGTTTAACACTACAGCTGAGTGGGTCTGGAGATCAGCGCCTATTTTCACATATGGGCAGGAGACAGTGGAGTATGTTGACTCATACACATATCTTGGAGTGGTGTTCACTGGGCCTACATTTTCCATGAGGGGGGCAGCATAGGCCAGATTGACTAGAGGATATGCAGGACTAGTAGGTGTAGAGAGGATGTGCTCATGGTACAGTTTTAGGAGCCACGCACTAAGCTGTGGCTTTTTGATACGTTGGTCACATCGGCTATGCTATATGGAGTACAGTCTGGGGGCCTAGGCTAGATCGTCATTGTTGATCAGGACGCACATACGATGAATGGAGATCGATGGAGAGACCACTTGTGTCCATGATCTCTAGGATGATTCGGGCTAAGGCCTCGGTACCCCATGAGCTTATCAGAGCCGAGATGGGAGCACCACCAATCGTAGTCGAGGCTCTTGCCAGATCAGTGTCCCTCATTCATAGCACCTGGGAGCTTCCCCGACACCAGTATGCACGACGTGCTTTAGAGTCCTCTCATCAGCTAGCCATGGAGGGAGACACTTCATGTTGGTATGCGCAAATAGCATCCTGGTTTGAGCTCCATGCGTTCAATTTAGATCCATAGGCTTAGAGAGTCCATTATTAGGAGTAGACGCCCGACTGGTAGGGAGTCCACACAGAGACAGATTATTGACTTCTTTAGAGGGACTACCCGGGAGGACACATAGCCGACAGCCCAGTAGTGGGCACTTCGTGGGACTCTAGTTGAGAGAGCTATCCAGTTGGGCAGATCCAAACGCCCGAGGGCTCGCGGATCCTCACATCGGAGACGGTGCCTACACCGGAGGATTTAGAGCATCATTGCGAGGCATTGGGCTCGTTCGACCAGGCATCTCACTATGGCAGATATCCAGGCCATCCGGCAAAGACCCATGCTAGAGCTCCTAGGATGATTATCACTCCAGCCATATACTTTTGTACTCACTGTCACTTTTGTACTCCCCCATATTCATGTATTCATGTATCCATGTACTCATGTACCCCATTTTGACTAGTAGCATTAGCTTCCCACTCTCCCTAGTTGCTGCTTCCGGATGCTCCTTACTGATGTATTGTAGGGCTAGATACTTACCTTCAGTTCTTTCTTTTCTTTTCCAGACAGTGTATCAGATGTCACATGGTTGTTACTTTGGTCTCATAGGTCACTTTGGCCTTTTGAAGACATTAATATTACATTTCATTTCATTTCATTTCTCTTTGTGTTGCTGTGGCCTTCCATTTCATTTCGTTTCATTTCTCTCACTTTGTGTTGCTGTGGCCTTCCAACAAAAGTTGGTCAACTCTCTAGTCTATTTGTGTATTTGCAACATTAATTGGTTAGCATTAATTAGCATCTAAAGAGTGTTCAATTAGTGTTAATTTAGTCATGCTTCCGCTTAGCATGTTACACTAGGTCACCTAGCCTGGAGCTAGATGTGCGTTGGTTGTTGCAGGCAGTTTTAGATCACATGTGAGGATTTGTTGTGTGCATAGAGTCTGTGTGTGAGTCTCTCATAGGGTTGTATGCTTAAGCTTAAATCTAGGTAGGTCTGCATTTTTCTTCATGGCAAGCATGGAAGGTCGTTTAGAGCACAAGATCAAGACTCACATCTCTTAGAAGCCAAGATTCAAGTGGGATGGCGATTTGGGACTACCTGTCCCTGGACAAGGGCTCACAGCATGCTCGGTGCTCCTTGACAATGTTCCTAGGTGTGCACTTTTTAGCTTAATGGACCCACATGGCACCCTACTGCAGTGGGTGCATGTGACAGTTTGTAAGTATTGACTCTAATGAGTTGTGACAGTTTGTAAATCTCGACTCTAACGAATTGGTCATGTTGTAGAAACAAAGCGAAATATTTTCAAGTGCCAACTTTAGGCCTCTCAAGTCCATGTATGCATGTGTTGATTGATGAGTCTTTGGTTTGGTTTTATTATAGACAAAAGCATACATGAACACACGAACAAAAACAAGTGTCAAGTAATAAAGCTTTTTGTTTGTTTTTTGTTTTTTTTGGGTCGAAGGTCTATATAGTGTAGTAACTTATGGCATTTGACTTGCTACTTGGTTGGTTTTTGGTCAGCTGGCTGAAAAGTTGGAGAAAAGTGAAGCTGGGAGGAAGAAGTTGCGGCAAGCAATTTCTATACTCCAGGAGAAGCTCAATGCCACAGAGAAAGTCCTCAAAGTCAATGACAGTCTACGCCAAGGTAGGGACTTTTTTACCTTGGCATCTTTCCTTATCTACCAACCCTAACCTCTCAGCATATTGTAGGATGTATAAAGATGCCATTACTAAGGTGGACAACAGTAATCTTTACTAAGTTGGACACTATAAACAGTAATTCTTATCTAGTAACCCTAGCCTCCCAGCATGTTGTCGTATGTATAACGATGGCATTACTAAGGTGGACACTATTAACAATAATCTTTAGTACACAATTAGCTACACCTCTTGTGGAGTTAAGGCCATCATGTTGGATCAAGAATGCAAGCTTCTCTGTGTTTTTTCTTTCTTTTAAGATACTAAGACACGATGGCTTTTCGCTCACAGAATGTGAGCAAGAGAGGCAACGGGCAGAAGGAGAAAAGAAGAAAGCTGAAGAGGAAAGAAAACTTCGATCCATGTTGGAGAAGGATTCTGCCATTTTTAAGGATCAGCTTACCAAGGTTCTGCAGCGCTTAGGAGCTGTGGAAAATAAACAGAAGTCTGACAAGAAAGAAGTCGAACGTATGCGAAATGAGGTAAGAAAAAGATGCAAGCCTATGGGGATTCGTGGTGGGATGTGCTGTGTAGTAGCTGTAATTGCAAGACTTATGTTCTTTTTTCTCCCCAAGATTTAACAATGCTTGATTCGGATGGCACAGGTTAAGCTCTCTGTTGAAGGGGTGCGTGCTGCTGCTCAAGCAGTGGATGCCATGCAGAACTCATTTCAAAGTCTGGAAAATGCTTTGCTTGAAAAGGTAATTCACTGATGTTTTCCTTTGTGAGCAGCTCAATCTTTGAAAAGTTTTAAGTTTTATTTTGTGTGCAACCTCTCCCCTGCTGGCACTATGCAAATCTATTCACATTTCTTTAAATAGGATTGCATAAAGATTTGCTAAAACAGGGTGAATGTTGATGTAGGTAAATGCAGCATTTGAAGAGGCCCATGCTGCATCTCAAGCAGTGAAATCTGTGCAAAGCTCACTCCAAAGCCTAGAGAACAATGTCACGAAAAAGGTCTGTAAATTGTGTGGAAAATGCTCTAGGGCATGTATCTTTTATGTTTAGATGTTTGAGCCAATCTGCATGATCAGGAAACACTCACAATTTCTTTTTTGGGCACAGGGTATGTTACCGCAGGGATTTTCACCTGGTAACAAACCAACTGTTCCAAAAACGAAACATGTGTCGGAGAAGCTTGTTGCTGATATTGCGCGGCTTTTCAATAAAGAGAAGAAGTCACACCGAAAGATAGAGCACCAACTTGCTGCACTAAAAACTGTGCTAAAGACAGGTAGGAGTGATAGGTTAATTTCAAGCGGTGAGGGTTTGAGTCCAGAAAAGTTGGCATATTCAAACAAGAAAGACAAGGAATCAAGGAAGAGAAAGTCAAGAGAGGAGGAAGACCCTCCCAATCGGAAGGTCATTAAGAGGGAAAAACTTGTCAGAAGTCGTGTGTACAGAAAGGATATTGATGGGCAAAAACAAGCCAGAGAGCATCACAGTATCAGCAGTCCCTGTAGGGCTGAATGCCAAGCGATTTCAGAGATGCCAGGTTCTTTATCTGGTAGGCCACCTTCAAATGATACTCCAAGCAATGAGTACGCTGAGGAAGCCCTTGTGGAGTACATAGGCAGTTTAAATGACAATGCTCATGTGCAAATACAACCTGAAGATGATTATGAACTGATGCAGAAAGAAAGGCAGAAGAAGTTGACAGTTCAAAAGGAGGAGGCAGAAAGGGGTTTTATCGTGGGTGGGCAGTATATTGAGGATACCTTCATGGAGAATGGAGACAGTTCAAAGGGCAATGCTTATACACAACTACAACCTGAAGATGATCACAAAGCAATGCAAAGCAAAAACCAGGACAAGTTAGCAGACCAAAAGAAGGATCCAGAAAGGGGATTGAATCTGGGCAGAAGTACTGTTAATGTGCATATCAGTGATGTGGATACGGATGAGATCGAACAGGATCTTGACCTTGATCTTGATCTTAGTGACAGTGATGATCTGGAGGATGACTGGTGGTGTGGAGACAGGATTCTGTTATCACCAACTTTGCCAGAGATCTGCTCGCCTGTGCATCATTTACCTCCTCCATCTAGGGAGCCTTCTCCATTCAGAGAGTTTTCTTGTTCAAGGGATTTGTTAAAAAATGCTGATACCACCTGTACATTGATAGCACCTGATCTAAATTCAGGTCTTGATCATAGAATACCTTTGAATGAAGAATCTGTTCTGACAGAAACTGCCACCACAAGGGCTAATGAACAGCAGGGTGCTGTTTTGCATAATGATTTTGAAAACCTGGAAGCTTGTATTGAGCAAGTAGATGATTCCATGCTTAGGATTCCTCCTGCTGTTTATGATTCTACCTTGCAACTTGGTAGTTTTGCAAGGGTTGAGAACCAACCAAGTTCAGAGTTTGAAGGTGAAGTTGGTACAGGTATTGCTAAGAGCCAGCTGGCGCCCCATGACTCTGCTGGACGTGCTGGGTGTCAGATGCAAACTGTTAAATCTGATCAGGATGCAGGTGTTCATGTTTCTTGGAGGTTAAGTACATGCGATGTAGATTCCTTCACAACAAGTCAGATAGTAAGTATTGATGCAGCCCATGAGGCCTTCTCTACTTTGGATTCCATTCCTACATCCAAGCCCGGGCTCAACATCTGCAATTCATCAGATAAACAAGAAATTGAGCACCAATTTGATGACGATTATGGAGTTGAAGCTGTTGACAACACCACCATGGATGAAATCAGCAATTTTTTGGAGGATTTGCCACCCATACCATCTGCTTTAGCAAATGGTGGAGTTTGCACACCTAGTTTACCTCAAGCCCCATGTCACATGCAAATGTTGGATTGTATTGCTACAAAGCCTAGTGAGAGCATTTGTCCAACTCATGAAGATCCAACAAAGGGCATCGTTTGCACACATGTGATTGATGTCTCACATAGTGAAGTTGTTCAAGGTTCATCTATGCAATGTGTGAATGACTCTGGGACCAACAGGGACAGGGATATCTCTCCCACCTTGCAAAGGTTAAGTGTTCTGGCAAAGGGCCCAAAGTTACAAATTGCCAGTAACTCAAGCACTCAACATTCCCCAAGTCAAAGCTCTCGTGTAGTATGTCTGCTGCAAGCATTCAATTTTGATGAGGTTGAGGTTAAACTCAACGTGACAGCTGCATGTATCATTGCAATAGAATTCAAAGGGTACTTATCACTCAAGGATTCTGATAAGGAAAGGAACCAGCTGCAGGAAGCTTTGGTTTTGACAAGAGCCAGCCCTGATGTCCCCATCCAGTAAGTGTGGCTGCATGCAAAGCATAGGTGTTATAGCAGCAGTATACATGTAGTTCTATCAACAGTTAGATGCTAATGTTTCCAAAAATGGGTTCATTTTTTGAATTGCAGGTATTTGGCTTGCAGTTTTATCTCCACTATAGTAGATCTGGTTAAGCTGGAGAATGGAGGAGAGTGCTGGTCTCCTGAAGCAAAGCCAATGGATGCGCTGGTACAAGCTTCGGTAGCCTTTATCAGAAGTGGTATGCAATATCTTGCACCTTTTTGTGTTCCGTTAAGACATTCCTGTTTTAAATTTTTTTTTTCTGGCTTACAATGCATGTGATTTTACTAATTTTGGTCGGTGTTTACAGCGTTCAAAGAAAAGGCCAGTTCGTTTTTTGACACCACCTTTGCTCAATTAAGCAGATTTTTGAATGAAGGCAAGGTAATGCTGATGACATTCCAAGAATTGGAGGGTCCTAATCAAGATGCTCTCAGTGTTGCTAGGGTGATTAATGGCAAGAATCATCTCTCTTATCAGTACTCTGAGGCCACTTTGGAGGATATCCATGCTGGGAGTAAGGTATTGGCTGCGTTATGTCAAGTTCTTTCTTGTGTGACTCACTTGCAAAATGTGGTTTATGAGGTTCTTGGCTGGTGTGACAAGGATACCATGTGGCTTCTTACAGTTTTCTCTTCCTTTGCTTCGATATGTGGGCACACTGCATTTGTGGTGGAGGCAGATGATCTCCTGGGACATGCCATTTGTGCCATCATCACAGAGTTTGTGTCTAGTGTTGAGCAGGGAAATGTGAAGAAAGGTATCAACAATCAAGCCACACAGAGATTAGATGTTGTGAGCTCAAATCTTCCAAAGGGATGGGCAGCTTTGAAGGATAGCTTAGAAGTGCATGGAAAGCTCAGCTTGGAGGAAGTTTTCTTAGCAGTTCTGGCAGCTCTCCAGTACATTCTCAATTCTACACATGATTCCCTATTACCAGGATCTCACTCTGTTCTGAAGGACAAGATATCAAGTACTGAGGACTGCAACATTGATAATATGCACACGAGAAAGTGGGAATGTACTGCTTTATCTGAAACAGAGGACAAAAAGGGACCGGTTCCATATGAGGAGATGGAGTTGCCAGAGATCTCCAAAAGCATGCAAGTGGATGTCTCTATATGGCAGGGGAATGTTGATCTAAAGAGTTTGGACCAGAAAAGTTGGCAAAGGAAGTATGTTGAGGCGGTTGGAGCTTTGGAATTGATTGCACTCTTCATGGTTCACCTCTCTATACACATTCTGGGCTTTTGTCAATGGGCACAAATTGTAGTGTTTTGTGAGAATAACAAGTAGCCTGGTTTGTGCAGGGCTGGGAATGGACTTACAACCATCTCATTATCAGATGTCTGTGGAGAATGGTAGTATCGGGCTCTGCTCAAGTTTGTGTGGCAGGCATATCGCATGTCCTCAGCATACTAGCAAGGTAATGAAGATTGTTCCTTAACTTCTAGTAACTTGATCACTGAATGGTTGCACATTGTATGTGTAATCAGATCTGTTTTATCGGGGCAAATAAGGCAGAGGGCACATT
This sequence comes from Cibotium barometz, assembly GCF_041138505.1. Classification (NCBI taxonomy): domain Eukaryota; kingdom Viridiplantae; phylum Streptophyta; class Polypodiopsida; order Cyatheales; family Cibotiaceae; genus Cibotium; species Cibotium barometz. The sequence continues at coordinate 4,938,204 of NC_141078.1, forward strand.
GCTGCCATGTGTAGTGGTAAAAAAATGTCAGTTAGGAATTGGTGGTTTTTCGTTTAGTTTGAGTACCGTGTGTTCCAAACCCATAATGTATGCTAGGTACGTCAAGGTTTCCACTTCAATAGTACGATCATGTGACATACACAGCTGTTATGGGCGATGAGAGTATATGATCCGCATTCCATGATGCTTGAACACTTGTGCAAGATATATCTTAATCATATCCTCAGCTTTGATGGTTTTCTTGACCGGTAAGAAGCGAGCTTGCTTGCTAAACCTGTCCACAATTGTCCAAATAGCATCATTACCTTGTTGGGTCCATGGCAAGTCCATAATGAAATCCATTGTAGGTAGTACTTTCCCATGGTTGTGTGGGTATAGGCAATGGCTGAAGCAACCTTGGTGCCTTTTACCTATGAAATTTTAGCTTTTCACAGGTGATACATGCACATACATGTGCCTTTGTCTTTCTGCATAGCTCGCCAAAAGAAATAACTCACACGATAGGCTAGCCTATTAGGTGGTGAGCTACCCGGCACAAGATCAATGTGATGATCTTCCGGTCGTACGGGTGGCAACTCATTTGGTAACTCATCAGCAAGACAATCATTATTATGTCGTAAAAATTTCAGCCTATCATTACTAAGAGTGTTCACATGAACATTAGTATCTTCAACATGATCCCATACAAAAATCAAGTACGCAAAAACACTCTTTCTTAATTTGTCATGAGATACAATGGTGATACAAATATTCTTTTTCATTACTTTTTTAATTTGTCATGAGATACAATGGAGATAGTATCACCCTCTTCACCAGCATCAATCACATGCTCTCGACCTTTATGCATGAAGGTAATCTTGTTCTTCTTATAAGCCTTGTGCGGATCAATGCGTGTGTATTGAGGCTTTCGAAGCAATACATCACAACCATTCAAAGGCGCTACAAGAAAGTTTTCATGATCCACATAGCCTTGAATGTGTATGCTCAACTTGCCAATAATTGGCATAACCTGCACTTCTCTACCAACAAAGGCAGCCCCTGCTTTAATTGTCCCCCACGTCAATACCCAAAGCAGCTACCATTTGTGTAGAAATAAAGTTCTCAGTTGCACAATCGTTAAACATGAACACAGCAGGTTGATCCTTAAGCTGTCCCCAACTTTACATACAACCCTGTCTTTGCTATCATGTGAAGTATTCCCCTGCACATTGGGAACTATATGCACATTGGGCTTTGGTGCATTCACATTACCACCCTTACGCTTGTTCGGGCATGCTTTTGCAATATGCTCAGTGCAGCCATAAAGTAAAGCATTTTCCCTCGCTCTTATACTGCTCTTTTTGGTCAACAGTGAGACCTTAGTCTTTCACTTTGAAGGGATGCTTCTTGGTAGACTTATTTTCAACATTTGGATCATTTTTATCTTGGTTTTGGTCCTTTTTAGTTGGCTGTTCACTATTTTTCAGGTTTTGGACAATCCTCTCTTTGCCTTGGAACGAGGGTTTAGCCTTGTTGGATCGACTCAACATGAGTTCCAATCGCTTGGTTGCAGCGGCGGCTAGATTAGTTGCTGTAAGGTGTTAGCCTTTGGCCTCCGGAAAGTCTTGGTGTGAATAGAGCTTACACATGGGCACTTTTTACCATGACTGGACATGGATTTTTTCGTGTGTGTGAACACACTCCTGTGTGTTGGGCACTTAGCCCTAGGCCTTTTGTGTACTCACTTGTACTTTACATATTATTATTGAGTACTTTCCAACACGTTTTTGCCTTGTATGTCTCTCTCTCTATTGACAGTTGTACATTGATTTGTCTCATAGGTCGAGTTCGCCTCTAGTAGACGTTAATACAGCTTTCTTTCTTTCTTCTCTCTTTCTCTCTCTCTTTTCGATTTGCGTGTGTGTGTTTGTGTGTGTGTGTGCAAGGAGCTTCCACTTCATCCAACATTGGTATTAGAGCCATTGTGCTGGCCGCCCTGTTGTCCTCCAGCTGCCCACAGTTGCCAACTGTCTGTCCGTCATACGGATATATAGCACCACAATTGTCGTCAGTTGGTTGCCACTCAGATATGCAATAGCAGTCGCCTCCCAGTTGCCCAATGTACGGATATGCAATAGCAGCTAACAGCTAACAGCTGCCTGCGCTGCCACTAAATTAGTTGTTGCCGCCTGCTATACGATCACTATATGTAGTAGCTGCTTGCGCTGCCACTAAATTAGTTGTTGCCGCCTACGAGACGACCACTGCTCCCAGAGTTTCGCCTAGGCTTGGAGACTCGTCCAGGTGCAAATTAACAACCCCTTGAATCAATTTTTTGATTTGGGGATATCTCCGAGCGCCGCCATTGTAGAGCCCATTTGCCAGCTAACCCGGCGCCACTGTTGCATAGCTAGTTTTTCAGAGCTCTTTTTTTTTTTTTTTCACAGCTGCGTTTCTCATCATTTTCCGAGTCTCCCAAGCCAAAGAACTCCCAAATTGGAGCCCTTTTAGGCCATCAAAAACCCTACGCAACTTTTCAGCTTCTCCAAAAACAGAGATGAATCGAGCCTCGTATTAAATCCGGCATTCCTCGTGCTCTCTCAGTGCACTCAGCATCAAAATACAACATTCTGCCACCCATCGTTGGGGTCTGTTTTGGTCACCAAGCTTCTATTCAGATAACTTTTCTATCCTTACACTCTGTCATCTCAATACATTTGCAGGTCCTTGTCATCAGTGAATCATTGGGCATCACATAAGCCTGCCTTTCAGTGGACATTGAGGGTTTGCAGTGCATTGTGGAGTGAGCTAGGGGGACAGATTGTCAGTTACCTTTGAGCCATGGCTAATAATGATGTATTTGGGATGCTCTCTGCCGAGGACAAGCTTGATGGGTCTAATTATCCCATGTGGGCATATATGATGAAGCATGTACTAGTTGCAAAGAATTTGTGGGTTATGTATCTGGTGCTGAGTTAAGGCGTGCTAGTCTCGCATCTGTAGCTAGCATGTCAGGGGGATCCACTATTGGAACGAGTGATTCTGGCTCGAGTGGAAGTGCGCTGACTACACCTGTTCTTTTTACACAAGAACAACTCAGATGGGATGCTAAAGATGCATAGGCTCATGCCTTGATTGCTCTCTCGTGTAAACGACAAGTTATACCTCTTATCCGTTCATGTATTTCTTCTAAAAGTGCATGGGATATACTTGTCTCTTTATATGAGATCCTCAATGAAGCTCGTGTAGCTTATCGACGGTAAAAGCTTGACTTGGAGTATATGACTGAGGGTGATTCTATGGATGGATTTCTCACCCGTGTTAAGGATTTGCGAGAGCAGTTAATCAATATTGATGAGGTGATACCTTACAGTTCACTTGTCTCTATGGTTCTTAATGGTTTGTTTGAATCCTTCAAGGATTTGTTACCACCCTTCACCTCTTGGCGAAGAGAAATACAGATTTGTACACATTTGATGATTTGGTAGCTCTCTTGTTACAGGAAGAGCAATCTTGTTCCAACTGGAACAACATGATTGCTGCAGATTAGGCTTTTGCTGCCTCCCATTATGGCAAAGGAAAATCTGGGGTTGGTTCTAGTGTTAAACGTAAGGGCAAAGCATAAGCTCATTCCGATCCTCCTAAGTCCAAAGAGGAGAAGATTGAGAAGAAGAAGAAATGCAACTACTGTCAGAAACCTGATCATGTAATTGACGAATGCAGGAAACGTAAAGAGAGTGAGAAAAAAAAGCAACAGAGCAAGGTCTTGCTGCAACTACAAGTGACAATGCCGAGGAAGCAAATTTTGCACATGATGGCTATGCCTTTGGAGTGATTTGCCTGCCTCTTGTTTGTCATTGTCAGATGCTGATTGGTATTTTGATTTAGATGCTACAAAGCACATCACTTCGTGTGAGAAGCTGTTTGCTACCTTGACAGATGCACTGTCAAGTGGTACAATTTTGTGTGCTAATAATGCATCATATGCCATTAAAGGCATTGACAATTTGGAGTTTACGTCATGTAGTGGGGACACGTTTACTCTTGCACATACTTTTTATGTACTTGGAATTCACAAGAATCTTATTTTTGTCTCATCACTTGCAAAAGCTGGTCTCAAAATCCAGTTTTCTGATCATTGCTGCTCCATTTATGACAGAACATATTTTGATGCCCTTATGCTATCTGGTACATTGCGCAATGGCCTTTATAGGCTTGACATATGAGGGCATCATCTTTTGCAGGACATTTGTACTTTATGACTTTCATTGACGATTAAGCTCGGTTTTGTTGGATGTATGGTTTGAAAGCTGAATTAGATGCATTTTCAACTTTCCATCAGTTTCTCCCTATGGCTGAAAATGCTTGCACCCATAAGCTCATGACATTGTGTACAAATCGAGGGGGGGATATTTGTCACATGAGTTTACAGCTTTTATGCAGTCACGTGGTATTTCTCATCAGTGTACTACTCCCTATACACCACAGTAGAATGGTGTGGCCGAGTGCCGAAATCGTACACTTGTGGAAATGGTGAGATGTATACTTAAAAGCAAGGATTTGTCATCTAGATTTTGGCTTGAAGCGGTCATGTGCACCAACTATGTGTTGAACCGCTGTCCCATTAAAGCATTGAAATCTATGACAGCTTATGAGGTTTGGAATGGCAGAATTCCTGCAGTCACTCATGTGTGTATTTGGATGTATGGCTTACATGCATGTACTAGCACAACAAAGAAAAACTTGAAGCAAAGGCATCAAAATGTATTTTTGTGGGGTGAGCAAGGGATACAGGCTGTATGTACCTTCCACCAAGAAGATTATTGTGTCTAGAGATGTCATCTTTGATGAATATGTAGCTCAACTTATGCTTTCATGTAGGCTACAGCCATCAATTGATGCCCCAGATGTCTTTTATACATTGATGCCATTATTTGGTACATGTGCTGAACTTGTTGAGCCTGCTTTGGCTCCAAATCAGCTTCTTGTTGCTGCTGAAAATCAGCAAAATCAGCAGCCCAACATCCCCCCTATTGCTCCAAATTTGCCACACTTTGATCAGATAGCCATGGTTGTGACATTGGTAAAAGAGGATGTGGCCATTCGTGACTCACAGAGAGTTCATCGCTGGGTCTTGACACCTTAGATGACAGCAAGCTGCCTACACTTATGCCAGATCGTACACGCGCTGCCTCTCGACATGCATCTCATTTTGTTGACACAGCCCTTGTTGCTACCGCATGTAATGAGGTGCCACTTTCTCATTTTGATGCATTGGAGAATGATAATTGGGTTACAACCATGCGTTCGGAGTTGGCCTCCATTAAAAAAAATGCTGCATGGGAGTTATGTGACTTGCCTGCAAGCAATTGTGCTATTGGCACAAAGTGGGTGTATAAATTGATATGCATTCCTAATGGCTCGATTGATTGCTATAAGGCTCGTTTAGTCACCAAAGGGTATACCCAGCGAGAGGGCATTGACTACGATGAGTTTTTTGTGCCTACTTCACATATGACTACCATACACACTATTGTTGCATTGGCTGCGCATAAAAGGTTGGAATGTGTTTCAGTTGGATGTCAAAATTGCATTTTTGAATGGTGATTTGTAGGAAGAGGTTTATGTATCATGGCATCTTGGCTTTGTTCAGAAAGATGTAGAGATAAAGTATGCAAGCTCCTCATGCGTGGTATCAAAAGATTCATGTGTACTTACTCTCTCATAATTTTCAGAATAGCCCTACTGAGAGTCCCCTCTATGTTCGCAAACAAGGGGATGATTTCATAATCGTGAACCTTTATGTGGATGATTTGCTAGTAATTGGCCCTGATGAGGGCAAATTTCAGGATTCGTAGCTGAATTACAGCATGCATTTGATGTTACATACATGGAGCTTTTGCATTAATATTTGGGTATCCAGTTTATACTAGTTGAGGGGGCCATCATTCTATCTCAGAGAAGATAAATTGAGCAGCTCTTAGAAAGGTTCCAAATGATAGATTGCAAACTTGTTTCTACTCCTATGGAACTAGGCTTACGACTATCACTTGAGGACTCTTCCGAGCCATTTGATGTTACCACTTATAAGCAGGTTGTGGAATGCCTTATTTATCTATGCACTACCCATCTTGATATTCAGTATGTAGTGTCACTGTTGAGCAAATTGCCTTGGCAATGGCAAGCAGTGAAGCATGTCTTTCGTTACCTTAAAGGCACTCAGGACTTTGCATTGTTTAATAGCAATGCATCTTCTTTATGCTTGATCACTTACACTGATAGTGATTTGGCAGGATGTTATGACACTAGGGTGTCAACCAGTGATAACTATTTCCTTCTTGGAAGTTTTTGCATTTCATGGCTCAGTAAGAAGAAACCGACAATGGCTACTTCTAGTTGTGATACTGAGTACAGGGCAACATTCATAGCTACTGTGGAGTGTGTATGGCTTCGTCGTCTATTGGCAGAGCTTGGTATTAGATAGCTGTCCTCTACCACCATTTTCACTGACAACCCAGAGTGTATTGGGAGTGGCGTGGAATCCAGTTTTTCATGCGCGGGCAAAGCACATTGAGGTGCATTATCATTATGTCAGGGAGAGGCTCCATGTAGGAGAGAGAGCCTTGACTTACGTGCCTACATAGGCCAATGTGGCAGATGGGTTTACCAAGTCTCTTTTGAGAGAGAAGTTTGAAGCTTTCCGTAAAGCTTTAAACTTACTACCTCTACCGGGGTAGTCTTCTGCACCCTGTGTACGATTGCACCATTCACTTTAGGGGGATTTGTTAGCCTTTGGCCTCTGAGAAGTTTTGGTGTGAATAGAGCTTACACATGGGCACTTTTTAGCATGACTGGGCATGGGCTTTTTCCTTGTGTGAACACTCTCTTGTGTGTAGGGCACTTAGCCCTAGGCCTTTTATGTACTCACTTGTACGTCACATATTATTATTGAGTACTTTCTAGCCATTTTTGCCTTGGACGTCTCTCTCTACGCATATAGGTTGCATACTAAGCCTCTAGCAGTAGTGCTCCATCCATCATCCCCCTCCCCCCCCCCCCCAAGTAGCTCAGTACTTTCATAGTTTATTTCATGTTCATTTTGTCCTTTTTTTTTTCTGGACATCCAGAGGACATTGACAGTTGTACATTGATTTGTCTTATAGGTCGAGTTCGGCCTCTAGTAGACGTTAATACAGCTTTCTTTCTTTTGTGTGTGTGTGTGTGTGTGTGTGTGCAGAGAGCTTTCACTTCATCCACCATAAGGTGTGACCAAGATACATTTGTAGTTCCACTTTGTACACAAGTTGTAATCCCGATTGAAACCTTCTCTTCCTCTCTGCTCTAGGGCCTAGGCTCTCACCTCTCCCTCAAGCCTCTTGAGTCTTGACTCTTCAAGTCTTCCAACTTCCAAGCCTCTAGGCTCTCTCTCTCTCTCTCTCTCTCTCTCTCTCTCTCTCATTCCTCAAGGCTCAAGAGTCGAGCCATCTTCAACCATGGCATCCTCCTCACGTGCCGGGGCTTCTCGTAGAAGGACAACGGGATGGACATGGTGGGAGGAGGTAAACTACACCACATCCGTTCATGGAGGCGGGCGGTTCTCGGCCATGGGTATGCAAGCTTTGCTCGTACCGGCGAACGGGTGGCGCCGACAAAGTGCGAGCCCACCTCTTGCATGAGAGTGGGCATGAGGTGAGGTTTTGCACGAATGTCACGCCCGAGAAGAAACGGAAACTTCTTGACAAACTCAGCGTCTACGAAGCGGTCGAAGCGACAAGAAGGACACCACGAGTGGCCGTGGATCCCGCGACGATGGGGAGAGGAACTCAAGTCTCTACCATGGAGTCATGTGGTGGATCGGGATCATGCACACCATCACCTTCACCATCAAGTCGGAATGTTACTCCATCCACGACACTGGCACCCTCCATCTCCACGGCCTCTCAATCATTACGTGGCCCACGGCGACAATGTACACTTGGGGAGAATTGGAATCCCAAGTTGAAGGAGGAGGTGGATATGGCGGTGGCCGGCTTCTTCTTCCACGACCACATTGCCTTTCAAGCGGCTAGGTAAGTGCAATCGATCATTGCCAATTCATCATTCATGTTTTCATCATCCTAGTCCCCTTCTCATTAGTAAATTACTTTCTTGAATAGGTCGGAATACTTCAAGGTCATGGTTAAGAAGATTGGGAAGTATGGCTCAACCTATACGCCCCCCTCATCCGAGAGCTTGCGCACTACATTGCTCGACAAGGAGAAGCGCATTGTAGAGCAAGCGGCCGACAACACAAAGTGGCAATGGGAGAGGAACGGAGTCTCCTTCATTGTGGATGGATGGAGTGACACCCGCAAGAGGAGTATTCACGGCATGGTTGCATATTCCCGCGGAGAGATGTACTTCATCTCATCTCATGATGCATCCGGCACTGGGAAGAGCGCGGATGTGCTTGCGGCGGAGTGGGCTACCACCATGGAGATCATTGGCCCCGAGCATGTAGTGGGCTTTGTTACGGATGGGGAGCCTTCCAATAGGGTGCTGGGAGCTATTCTCCAAAGTATGTATGGACATGTCACGGTGTCCTTTTGTATGGCTCATTGCCTAAACAACCTCCTCAAGGACATCGGGGCATTACCATGGATCAACCCACTCATTGAGGAGGCCAACACCATGGTCTCCTTTGTCCTCTACCACCAAAGACTTCGGCATGAGTTCAACAAGAGATCCTGTCTCTCTCCCCTCAAATATTCCGACACCCGGTTTGCCTACAACTTTCTCATGTTGGGCCGGTTGAAGGATTGTAGCGGTGCTTTGAGGGGGCTTTTCCTTAGCGACGAGTTTGTCGCCATGCAAGAGTCCCATACAAACACTGGCCAAGAGTGTAGGCTACGGGCGGATGACGCCTCTTGGTGGGAGCGTGTGAAGACCACAGATGCTATGGTGAGGCCCATAGTCCACCTATTGAGGATTGTAGACGCTATGCAACCATGCATAGGCAAGGTCTACGAGGCCATGGATCGCATGATAGAGAAGTTGAAAGACTTCGTGCCTGACGAAGACAGATACGAGGAGATCCATGCCTTGTGTCTAGGAAGGTGGAATTCCTACTACTCTCCATTGCATGCAGCAGCTTATGTGGTGGACCTAGAATTCCAAGGCAACAAGCAGGAGAGCGACCGGGAGGTGAGCGCTGGATGGAGGATCATCTTGGATCGTCTTGTGCCTGATGCATCGGTTAGGCGCAAGATCAGGGACCAGCTTTCAATGTACAGGTCATTTCATGGCTCCTATGGCTGTCATGATGCACAGGTTGACCGCTCCAAAGTTGGTGCTGCTCTATGGTGGGAGGACTTTGGTTCAGATGGACCGGAGCTGCAGCAGCTTGCCATCCGCATACTTAGCTAGGCCGTCAGCTCCTCTTGCTTGGAGCAACTTTGGAGTACCTACAGCCACATTGCCTCTAGGAAGAGGAACCGACTCGGGGTAGAGCGTGCCAATGACCTTGTCTTCGTCAGCGCGAACTTGCGAATGCTTTGCAAGAGCGTGACCAAGAAGGCAGATTCCTTCACCGAGTGGGAGATGAGTCAACAAGAAGAGCAACAAGAGGATGAGGTGCAGGAGCAGCATGCCAGTGAGGATGAGACTGAGGATGAGCTTGATGCTTCTTTGGCACAAGCTACCCATGACCATGAGGCGAGCACTTCACGTGGATGATCATTCATGGATCATGATTCATGGGCCTTACTATTTAGCTCTAGCCTCTAGCCTCTAGCCTCTAGTCTTCAGCACTTTTTTGTCATTGACTCATTTGAGTCCGTCCATGTATTTTGCCTCCTTAAGGCTTAGTCCTGACTCCTGAGTCCTGACTCTTGAGTCATGACTCATTTTGTATCTACTTAATTATTAATATGACTCAAAAGCTTACCATTTTAGTGTAAATTTGTGCTCATTTTGATGTACTTCCAAAGTAGAGAAAAATAAAAAAAAAAGTATTTTTTGAGTGCCGTTTCCTCCCCCGTCCCCGTTCCCTACTTATGGCCGTTCCCCGTCCCCATCCCCCGTCCCTTGTGACTATGCATCAAAGGCCTTGGCGAAATCCTTCGCCATCCACACTGCTTCGGCCATGAAAACTAGCTTGGCATTCTTCACTAGGATATTCAAAATATGGTTCAGTCTCCGAATGAACTTGGCCATCAACTGTTCTTCATCCAGCGGTAGCGAGTAGTTGAGGAGAAGAGCGAACGCTTAGTGATACACTTCAATATTTCTGCTCCCCTGGGTTAATTCTAAGAATTCATTCATCTTGGTTTTCAAAAGCAGGTTCCATGTCTGGGCGTTTCGATTCAAATGGTTTGTCTCGTAATGGTTTCTCCATGCCACTCTAGTTGTTTCTACTATCTTCAGCCTTGCAAGAGCCATTTTACTCTTCTCATTGTACCCAGTGACATCGAAGTATTCTTCCATTGCTTCGATCAACTTCTCCACAGCCTCGCCCAAGTTTTTCCCATTCACCCTTGAAAGGTCAAGGTTGCGATCTATGAAGAGTTTTATGAACATCCGGGTCGAGCTCTTTCTCATCGAGTTGGGAATTAACATTCCTACCACGACGACCTTGATCCATGATCCTATCAATACGAAAATTCTTGTTAAGTCCCTTTTTCCCAAATTAACCAAGACGCTCAGGTGAAAAGATCACTTTATTTATAATTCAAATCCGACTTTAGATCCAACTGATTCTGGGGTTCTTTAGATTGGTCAGTCCCCCACAGAATCTTGTAATAAAGATTCTTTCTACAAGAAGAACATACAGAACTCATTATCAGAGAATAATTCATTCATATTCTTAACACAATAATGGTCCATCAGATCGAAAATTTCATCTGAACATTCCTCACAGAAATTTCAGTTATGCAAATTCTCAATTTGTCATTCCTTAATTAGATCCACTGGGTCAAAGGTCAAATAGCAACAATCTGTCAGCACAATCCACTAATCTCATAGTGATTTGCTGAAGTCATAATCGTCTTCCAGTTACTAACATCATCACTAGGATTAGTTCCATTCATCCTCATTGTGGCTTTGTTCAATTTATCTTCTTTCAACCAGAATTCAGAAATCATCTTTCAATCAGAATCTAAATCAATTCATCAATTCACAACCAGAATTCAAAAATCATATCAACTAGTATTCGAATTTATCCTCTGGATAGCATTTTTGCTTATAACTTCAAGGTCTTAGATTTACTCGTATATATTGGCAATGAAGAGCTGCAGATATACCCACAGTATATACGGGTAGTCACGGTCCTTGGAGCTATAAGGTAAATACCATCATATCTAGACCTCAAGCAAGTCAAGGATTCCATATAATTGCGGTACTTTCATCTGAAGACCCAATTTCCAATTTATGAATCTTCATTCTGGATATCAATTTGTATGAATTTCATCACTCAATTACAATCTTTTACTGGTACTTCATAAGTTTTTGACATTTCTTGTTTCTCGGTTGATCCACTTTAGCCAATTCGCTTTGATACCAGCTGAAATTCCTGATCTCTTCGTGCAACGAATTTCGGGGTGCTATCAGCGGAAGTAGCACTTCTTGCGTAGGGTAGAACCTCTCACTCGGGGCCTCGTCCACGGATATCGAGACGAGACTAATTCCTCGGTTCTTCCAAAACCGAACCCAGAAAAACTTCCCTCGCCCAGCAGACATAGGTGATTTCTCCAGGATATTTTATTCTAACGTAGTCAAGGTCATCACTAACCAAATTGATCCAACCGAACCCGTAAGTCTCATAGTCAGATCAAGGAAGAGTCTTGCACTTGGATCATAGAGTCCAACGCTTTTTTCCTCATCAAGAGGCACAACTGTTGATTCTTTTCCATAGAACAAGAGTTATCCGGGATTCACTTCAACTATCGTAACTTAACAGAATTGAGTCTCATTTAAGAAATCCATCAGTTCAGCCTAACCCCATCCAATCCCATGGGTTAGCCAACCTTCCAACAACTGTAGTGATAGGATCCATTTAGAAATTTGGTTATGTTTTATCCCGGGTTCCAGGAAAAAGAGTTTCGAGGCTCCCTAGCCGGCGCTTCAAGCAAACTTCAAGATAGTCACACCACTTACACACCCGATATGAAATCGCTTGTTTCATAGATTCAGCTGTCTTTAAAACAATCTTTTAATGAAACCATAGGATCACTGATCATAATCCTCCAAAATATCTAGCTTGAATTCTAATTTCTAATCATTCCTTCATCGGGGTACCTATGGCATCATTGGCAACCAGAACGCTCACCACTTGTTCACTTAGGGACCTTTTTAATAGTTCCTAGCTCATAGTACTTGGCAATATGATCACATAAGAAAATGAAGATGGACTCTCCGTTGAAGATCAGCAAGATCAACCAACAGATCCATGAAAAAGAGCAAAGACAATTAACCAGATCCATGCCCGAGTTCAGAAAACAACTCTAACACCTTGTTCCATTTTTCTTTCCCGACGTACGCGTGGGTATCTTCGGCGACCCATCGGCCGAGCACCGTATGGTGTGAGCACCCTCTAGGCTCCTTCGCAGGTCACCTAGCGCTTCACTCATAGGCCACTTCCTTGGTCCCCCATCCACCATACCGGAAGCTCACCATTTAAATCGACCGAGGTTGGTCAAGACCTCGGCCGACCTTGCTACACGAGACGTCCTTCATTGACTCTCCGTTAGCTGTTGCAACTTCATCACTTAGGTCTCCACGACCTCATTCACAAGATGGTCAAAATGCTTCCCTAGCATTCTTGACATAAAACAGTTATTTAAAAACCGGTTTCATAAATACAATTTCTAACGAACTCTTATCTTTCCACATTGTTCCACATCATTTCTCGTTATTTCACATTCTTCTACACCAATTCACATTGCTTATTCCACATCGAGTCATATGTATTCTCATCGTCCTTCATCCATTCTCATTCAATCACATCATATTACATCTCATCACATCTATTCTTATCACATCATCACATCACAACATATCTACATTGTATCTCATCCATTCATATCACATCACATCCATCTACATTCATTCAGATCCACATCACATCCACATATCATCACATCACGTTCACATCTATTTACATTACTTCACATCCATTCACATCTACCCAAGTCCATATCACATCAAATCTCATCTATCTACATCATATCTCATCCATTCATATCTAATCACATCCATTCACATCCCACATTCATTCACATGCATATCTGTCATATCACATCTCATTCTCATCCATTTACATCACATCACATCCTTTCAAAATTCACATATCATCACATCTCATTCTTATTCATTTACATCACATCACATTCTTTCACATATCGTTACATCTTATTCATATCTCATCACATCCACATCCACATCCATGTACATCACATCACATCTCATCTATATCTCATTACATCTACATCCACATCCATTTACATCACATCACATCTCATCCATATCCACTCACATCTTATCACATCGCATTCACATCTTATTCACATCGCATTCACATTTAGTACCGTTTTTTACCTTCGATACCGATAGGACTTGTCTAAGTTTCTGCCAATTTCTTGGCCTAGTTAAAGATACTTTTTCTCGATGGATATTTTGATATTCTTTCTCAAATTTCTCAAGTGAAATATATTCAATGTTCTTCTTTTGAGTAAAAGATTCATGGGATTTACAAAAATCAATTCCATATTTTCCAATAAAATTAATAATGCTCAAAATTTCACTTTTGATAAATACTTATAATTTGAATTATGCAAAAAATTTCGCTTTTACCATTTAATTACTTGGATCTTAAATATAATTAAAATTTCTCTTTTTGCATAAAAATAAATTTATCAAAAATTCATCTTTTACCATTTAATTACTTGGATCTCAAATATCATGGGAATTTCTCTTTTTGCATAAAAATAAATTTACCAAAAATTTCTCGTTTACCATTTAATTACTTGGATCTCAATTATCATGGGAATTCCTCTCTTTGTGTAAAAATAAATTTACCAAAAATTTCTCTTTTACCATTTAATTCCTTGGATCTGAAATATCATGGAAATTGCTCTTTTTGCATAAAAATAAAATTTTTAAAAATTTCTCTTTTGTCATTTAATTATTTGGATCTCAAATATCTTGGAAATTATTCTTTTTGCATAAGAAGAAATTTATCAAAAATTTCTCTTTCACCATTTAATTACTTGGATCTTAAATATCATGGGAATTCCTCTTTTTGCATAAAAGTAAATTTATCAAAAATTTCTCTTTTACCGTTTAATTACTTGGATCTCAAATAGATTCTTAGGGCTTTTACATGTATGCATTACTAATCGTTTCCTCATCCTTTTGTTGGTTTTGTAGTTCTTCTTTTGCACAATGCATATAAATAAGATATGTATTATTTTTTAAAAATTTTACCATAGATTCGTTGCTATTACTTATAATTTTTAATTTTTTTCTAAAGAATAAAAGCTTGTAATGAAAATATGATAGTAGTTTTTCTTTTATATGCTTAAAATCAAATTATGAATTTAAATCATAATTTTAATCATAATCATAAACTTAATTATAATTATCCTACTAGATTAAGTTCATTCCATTATTTCTCTTTTTTCAAATTGATAGGACAATCTATTTCTCATTTAGAATTAATCAAAGTAGTTTATAACTACTTTTAAATAATCTAAAAGAAATAACTATTATTTTATTGATTTTGTAGTTCTTCTTTTGCATAATGCATAAAAATAAGATACGTATTATTTTTTAAAAATTTTACCATAGATTCGGTGCTATTATTGATAATTCTGATTTTTTTTTAAAAGAATAAAAGCTTGTAATGAAAATATGATAGTAGTTCTTCTTTTATTTGCTTAAAATCAAACTATGAATTTAAATTATAATTTTAATTATAATCGTAAACTTAATTATAATTATTCCACTAGATTAAGTTCATTCCATTATTTCTCTTTTTTCAAGTTGATAGGACAATCTATTTCTCATTTAGAATCAATCAAAGTAGCTTATAACTACTTATAAATAATCTAAAAGAAATAACCATTATTTTGTTAACACAGAATCATAAGAATATTATTTTCTTAATCTCTAGCTTAACAAGCCTAGAGTTTAGCTTTGAATTAAGAGACTATCATTGAGAAGCATCATTTTTCAAGAGATTTTGTCATAAAGATGGCTATTCTTTTAGAGAGAGAGATCTAGTTAAAGAAAGCATTACAAATAAGTATAAAGATTAACTTTGTCTTAATTAAGTATTAAGACTTTAAGAGAAAGCTTGATTTGAATTAAAACAATTATTTAGAAAGCTTCTCAAGCTCGAGAGGGATTGAGAAGAAGAAAGTCATTGAGATAAATTGAAAGAAAAATCATAAAAATTGATTTTACTTCCAAGTTTGGCTTGATTCTCTATTAGCAGTGAAGCTCGACCAATCAATTGGTCCACTAAGAGGAGAAGAGCAATTTCAAAAGTTGTTGTAGAGAGAGAGAACTCCAAGCTTCCAAGAGGAAAATTTAAAGGATAATAGAAAATATGATTATTTTAATATAATACTGTCATAGTATAGCTCTAATATTTTATTACAAATGATTGAGGGTCTATTTATAGGTGAGGGAGGCCACTAATCAAGTCCAACTTAGTTCTAGAATTTTTTAAGTTCAGTTTGACTCAATTTGGACAAGATTTGGATTAGTTTGCTCCGTTTTTTATTTGGTTTCATCCAGGAGAGGAGAGAAAAATATCACAATTTTTTTGAATTAAGAACCCTTCCATATGTGAAAGAGGCGCCTACATCAAGAGTTCTCCTTTCCTTACCAAGGTGTCAAAAGTGTATCATTATTTCAAAATATCTCATTGTTTTAGTAATATCTTATAATTTTTAACTAATAAATCTTGTACTCAGTCAACTCTTGATCTTATGTGAGCATTTACTTATTTTTCGGTATTTTCTTTTATTCTTTGGATTTATCTTATTCCAGCACTTGGATTAATCTAATTGGTCCATTGGAATCTTAATTTGACCATAATCTAAAAAATTTGACCATAATTTGACCATAATCTTAATTTGACCATAATCTTAATTTGACCATAATCTAAAAAATTCTGAAAATGTAGACTTTTAGGCTAAGGTCCCTTATACTATTTTCAATTAATTCCTTATGCACATTAGAAAGTTCATTTTGAACTTCTGTTTCAGGGAAAACCATTTTAGACACTAGGAGGATTTTTATATGCAAAGATATCTCAATTTTGGATTCTCTCTCTCTAGGCCAAAACGAGGTAAAACAAGATCTTTCTTTTATTTCAGAGAGGGGAATAATTACAAGAACAGAAGGGGAGGTTCTTACACCTTTACACCTCAAAAGCTGGAGGGAGGAATCTTACATATGCTGTCTAACTGATGGATTAATCAAGGATTAGGTTGTTCATGCTGATTAGCCATGGCGCTGGCGGCCTACTGCCTAGGACTCTTGCTGGCTGCCAACAGGGCTCCCATGCTCTCCAATGCTTATGATACTGGTGGTGGTGATGATGTCGATGATGATGATGCTAATGCTGATGGTAGTAATGATACTGATGAAGATGATACTGTTGATGACCTAAATGTTGTCCTAACTGATGTCCTAATTAGGGATTACGATGTTCATACTGAGGATTAGCCATGGCACGGGCGTGTACGTGACAAGCATCACGTGCTCTCTATCAAAACTATTATGGTATAGTGTCCAAGAAGCTACCATCAGAATGCACACAGTTCTTTTCTCGGTCTCTCACTATGCATCTGTCATCCTCATAACTGACAACAAACCCTCTTTGAGGAAAATAGGACACTGACAACAAATTCTTCTTAATCCTAGGTACATAAAGTATATTTGGTAACCATAAATCTGTACCATTAGCTATTGTGTATAATCTCACCAATGCCTTTGATAGGAGAAGAATGATTATATACACATGAGACCTTCTTACCTTTTGTGGCAGTCCCTAGCTTTGTGAACAAATCACTCTTGGAGGTGATGTGTCTAGAGGTCCCACTATCAAAATACCATACAACTTGTTTCTCATCCACATTGAGAGATATATGAGAAGCATTATAATCGCATATAAGAAAAGCCCAATCATCGTGCACATAATTTGCTCATGCATCATGTTTATCTGTATAGTAGTAGTAGTAGAAGAGTCACCAACAATGATACCAGATTCTTTCTTCTTCTCTTTGGCTATACTCTTCTGCATTCATTAATATAATGCCTTGGGTTTCTTACAGTAATGACACTTGCTCTTTTTCTTAGGCTTGCCTACATCATCCTTCTCTTTGTTTGATGGTTGTGGAATTAGCTGTTGGCTGATAGCCACTTGTGTTACCTTTGCCTTTGTTATGTACCACGAATGCCTGATCATGGCCACTCATACCCATAGACATGTTCTTCCTTGTGTGTTTGTTCCCGCAACAAAACCTCCACCAATTCTTGGAATGTGAGTGGGTTAGGGTTTCCCCTCATAAACAGGTTGAGCAACGCGTGGAAGCTCAAGTATGATTGAGGCAAAGAGTTAAGTGTTGTAGACACTAGCGGGTTGTCTGGAATCACTTTATCACTGTTTAACAATTGCTCACGAAGATCCTCGATCTTTGTTACGTGATCTGACATGATGTCTCCCTCAATTCATATGCATACCATCAAACTGCCTTTTCAAATACATAACCTTGGCATCATTCCTAGCCTGGTACATGGCCTCCAAAGTATCCCAAGCATGCTTTGACGTCCTGCGAGACTGGATATGAGATATAATTGACCTCTTGACTTACAAAGCAGTTAAGGACTTGGCATGTGCATCTCTTGCATCCCATCTTCTTTGCTCTTATGAGGGTGCAATAGGTGTTGTAGGTTGGGCTTAGGCTTGCTTGTTGGTCATGTCCACTCCCGGCTAGTTCAGGTGTGAACCCAGCTTAACCGTTGCCGTCCTACCCGCGCTACTGCTCTTGCTATTGTTGTAGATCTGTCCGACCAGTGTTGTGCGCCATCCACGACTTGCAGCTGCCGCCTTGCCCTGCGGTGCGCGACTGTACCAGCGTCGTTACTTGACTGTGCCTATGCGCGTTGTTTCGTTGCTATACAACCCGCCGCCCGACTGTACGAGCGCCGTCGACCTGTACTGCCCGACTGTACATGGTGAGCGTACAGATCTCCACCCACCTGCACACTACAACATTTGGGACATTTGAAAATTTTTGAGAATTTAAGTCCACACAAATTTACAGGTTTGTGGGATTTGGCAGTTTTTGATCTGAAATTGCACATTTTGTTTGTTGAAATTTGGGGCTTTTCACCATTTTGCCTGCAATTGCAACATTGGCACACATTGGCATTGATTTAGCAGATTTGGTGCGTAATTGCACTAGAAACTTGGGGATTTTACAGAAATTGGCACTATTTGCAAGTCTATAAGAGACATTTGTAGGCATTTTGGTTGTTATAGGCACATTTACATGGCATTGGGGCATTTCCCCCAATTTTTTGGACATTACAGCATTTGGTATAGGTGACAATTGCTTTAGCCGATTTACAGGTGCAGATCCGGTTCAGATTTGGTCTAATTGGCCCCTAAATATTGGGGCTTTTCTACATTTAGTCCATTTTTGCAGCATTCGACCAATTTACCTTTGATTTTGCTAGGATTTGAGCACTTGCAACTCTTACAGGTGTCCGCTGATTGTGTTTTTTACGGCACATGTATACATTTGTGGTGTGCTGCAGTATATGTATGCCATTGTGGACACTTTGACAGATTTACATCATTAGATTGGGACATGCATATGTATTTCTTGTGGTGAAGGAGTTCCCTTTCAGTCCATTGATTATCCTGCTATTTATCTCCCGCATTCTTACGGTTTTGTTGGGCATTGCCTACTCGTGGTGGTGACTTGTGACAGATTTGTTGTGTTGTCATGGCCAACAGTAATAATGACCTCTTTGGCATGCTATCTTAAGAGGACAAGCTCAATGGGGATAATCATGTATTGGTTGCCAAGAATGTATGGCTATATGTGGATGGCACTGAGGAGCGTCCTCTAGCACCTGCTCCTTCGGAAGGTGAAGTGATTCCCGCTTACCCTCCTGCAGGTCCACCTCCTCGTTCTCCTCCTACCCAGCAGCAGCGTACTTGGGATGCTAGGGATGCTTAGGCCCATGCGTTGATTGCTCTCTCATGCCATAGGCATATCATTCCGCACATTCGTTCCTGCACCACTGCAAAGGGTGCTTGGGATACCTTGGCGGCGTTGTATTGAGGTTGCAATGAGGTTCATGTAGCTTACCTTTGGGGCAAGCTTGAGATTGACCGCATGCTTGAAGGTGACTCTATCGATCAGTACCTTACGCATGTGAAAGACCTATGAGAGAACTCATTAACATTGATGAGATCTTGACAGATGGCTATCTTGTTCAGACAGTTTTGCATAATTTGCCCGACTCTTATCAGACATTTGGCACCACTCTACGGTTGTTGGCTGGCAACGCACCTATTGCGGTCACATATGACACCCTTGTGACTCTCTTGCTCAGTGAAGAGCAATCCCGTTCCAATAGGAACAACATGATGTCTGTTGAGTGAGCAATGGCTGCTCCCTTTCGTGGGAATCAATCTGGGCCTAAACCTAGCCCATCGGATCCTCCCAAGACAGACGACAAGCCTGAAAAGAAAAAGCAGTGTAATTATTGCACGAAAATAGGGCACACCATAGAGGAATGCAGGAAGCGTATTGAGAGTGAAAAAAAGCAGCAGCTGGCATCTTCTTCCACAGGTGCAGATCAAGCCAATTTGGCTAGACATGTATCAGCCTTGACCATTACATCTGCATCACCTGTAGAGATGTCTTTTGATGCTGTTGCTTTTGATGACTATGCTCTATAGTTACTACTTCTTGGTATGCATTGTCTGGCGGCAGATGCATTTTAGGGGGGGGATTTTACTTGCCCACATGCAGTTGGTGATGCCTCATGGTCACTTATGCTTGTTGACCCTTATGCTTGTCTATGATAGACACTTTCTCTTTTGTGATGTCTACTGGAGATGCCTTTTATGCTGTTTTCCCTTGCAGCAGGATTGTTTCTACATTGTTGACATTGTCACTTTCTCACGTGTGATGTTTACTAAGTGCCTTTTACACACTTGGCCAGTGTTGGCTTGCCCTCATGGTTTTGACATGTCACATGTATATTATTCATTGTGGGATTATGCATCTTTACACTTGCCATACATACCACTGATCATGGCATTGCTAAGAGTTTACCCATCCTCTCATAGCATTGGTTGATGCCCGCCCTATGCCCCCACTTTTTCTCCCGATTTATAGCTTTTCCCATTGCTGATTTTTTTAACTTTTATCAGCTCTACCATTGCTGATTTTTCCTCATCGGATCCTCCATTGATGAGTTTCTATCTTGCAGCTTACATTGCTTGTCTCACAGGCATAACTTCTAGATTCTGTTGCCTTTACACATGCGTATATCTGCTACCTCTTCTTATGCTTATCACTAGTGCAGTTATAGAGCTATGCTTTGCTCTCTTGTTGTCATTGATGTGGATTACATGTAGTTCAGCTTGGCATTTGGATGCTTGCCTTCAAGGGGGTATTATGCGATGCCTATTGATAATGTAGTTGATGTCCACATGATCTTTGACATGCATTTCAGGTGATGCATTAATGTACTAGTGTGCTCTAGCATTAGCATTATGACATTGGGGATTCTCCTTTTCCCCGTCGTATAGTGCTTGCTTTTCCCATTGGCACTGCAGTTCATCTTTGCCATCATGATCTCTCTTGATCACTCTTACCCTGGCACATAGTGCAGGGCAGCATTCACAGCTTTATCACCTTGCTACCCATTCACACGGTTCACTTGAGGGGGGGTTTGTTGGTCATGTCCACTCCTGGCTAGTTCAGGTGTGAATCCAGCTTACTCATGGGCATTTTTTCCCTGTGAGACTGGACATAGGTTTTTTCTCGTGTGAACACACTTTTGTGTGTTGGGCACTTAGTCCTAGGCTTTTTAGTACTCACTTGTACTTTCATTTTCATATTATTGAGTACATCTTTTCCAGCATTCTTACGTTTCTCTGTGCTTGAGGTTGTGTGTGTGTGTGTGTGTGTGTGTGTGTGTGTGTGCAGGCTAGCTGCCCTCCTACCCAACATTGCTGACCACCTTGCCCATCACCACTTTGAGGCATGCCAGGCGCAATGTCTGCACGACGGGTATCATCCCCGCTCACAAAACCCCATAGGCCCTTGGCCACAAGCAAGTTGTTGATCATAGAGCTGCACAAGGAGTAATTACTTCCGTCAAGCTGTCCTCTTGTGCCAATAGACCAAATACATCTCCAACATTTTGTGCCATTTCTAATTTCAAATGCACGGGCGACAATGCACACAATTTTTGAAATGCTTTTTGTCAACTTTCCCTTGGGAAATGCAACACACCTTGTAACAATCAATTGTAGAAAAGTCATGTGGGCACTGGGGAGAGAAATTGATAGCTGAAAGCAGAATTGATGAGAAATTTTGTTACCTTGAAGGTTGAATGCCCCAATTTGTGTTTTAATTGTAGGAAGTCCCAAATTTTGAAATTTTCAGGTGTTGCAGATACAAATGCGACCAAGTATTGACCGAAGGAATAGAATGGTTTGCAAGTTTGGCGACTGTATGGGCATTGCGCGAGGATATACGAACAGGTTTGCGACAATGCAAGGAGGTACGATCGGGTATAAGCTTGCGCAGGCGTACGGATAGGTACGAGGCGGCGTGGGGATATATGGTCGGGTAACGCTTGAGGCAGCAGAATCAACTCGGAGCTCTAACACCACTGTTGGGTTCTGAGAAACCCTAATGTTCAGAAGAAATACACAGAAAACAGTGAGAAGGGAGCAATAGAGAGCTTGAAAGTGTGCATATACTAGAATGAAGTGATAAGATGTGTACAACCACAAGTACCTTAAGTACAAACCACAAGTGCTAGAATGAAGTGATAAGATGTGTACAACCACAAGTACCTTAAGTACAAACCACATATACTAGAATGAAGTGATAAGATGTGTACAACCACAAGTACCTTAAGTAAGTACAAACCACAAGTGCTAGAATGAAGTGATAAGATGTGTATAACCACAAGTACCCTAAGTACAAACCTAAAATGTAAAAGTATAGGTTTCCGGACATACCAAATGTCTAAGGGGAAAAACCTCTATAATGTGTAGAGGGAAAACATGCCCTTGCTTGACTTTGCCCAGTTTTACATGAGTCAGACATGAGTATTTGTTATGTCTCGTGACTAGACATAACGAGGCTAGCATAGACGCCGACCTGTCACTATAGTATGAATTGGATTATGGGGTATATAGTTGGGTTTGTGGCTCATTTATTAGTGACTTCCTTGGTGGGACTAACCTTGGGAGAGGGGCCTCCCAAAGACCTAGCTACTGGTTAGCCCACTAGCTAGGTGCACTGGTGACATCGTTATGATTGGGGGTTGCATGGTATGGGCCACATATGCCTTGTAGGTGCAGGCTGCAGGATTATACATATGTGGTAGTGACCATGTGAACGGGGGCTGATCCAAGAATGAGGAATCTAGATCGAACTCAAGGGGGGAGGCAGTCCATTGAAGGCCATGCATGTCAAACCAGCTGACGATTTGTGAGTACCAAGACCTGCAATGGCCCTCATGTGCAAGCTGTCTAGAAGGCTCACATGCCATCCTTGGAGGGCGATTTCTGTCCAGTTTGTACAGGTGGGAAATGTAGGTGATCGTCTTGATCATCAATGACCAATGGTGCTAACCCAAACTCAGCCAAGACCATCTCGTGTGGTACAGAGGGCTTACTGCTGATCACGAGTGAAAACTTCATAACTAGCACTCTTCTCTGCCCTCCTTTAGTCCTTACCCAAATCACCTCCCCAAAATGGAGCCCCAAACATCATAGCTGGCCTCACCAATATGTCAAATGTGCTAGGTGCCTGGAAGTAATCTTTCTCCAACGGGCAAAAGCAGCATAATCCTCTCACTATGCAGGCCTTTGCAGGCAGGTGCATTGTGAATCATTAGGAATAACTCTCGCCCTTTATATGAGAGAGTTTCTGGCTGCTACCTAATTTGAGGTGTTAAAATACCGTGATCTTGGTTTTCTTAACCTAGATTCACTGTTAGATCCAAGTCCAAAGTGCATCCACATGTCTCTGCGACCCCTATGCTGAATCATATATATATATATATATATATATATATATATAGAGAGAGAGAGAGAGAGAGAGAGAGAGAGAGAGAGTTGTATTAACGTCTTCAAAAGGCCAAAATGACCTATGAGACCAAAAGGTTACATCATATCCATGAGGTACATAATCCCGGGTACAAAATAGTAATAAAGAAAGATAACAAAAGTCTAGAACTTTAAAATCTGATCTAGGTACATGAGCAGAGAGCTCTCATATCACCCTAATACATCCCTCATGGGCCGCTATGACATGGTGCTCAAGGTGGTAACCTGTGTACTGCCCGCCCCAAAGGGTTTGTATGTATGTGTGTCCACCCTGTGTGTGTGTGAACACCTGAGGTGTGAACGTACCCGTATATCTGGATAGGATAAGTGTTGCCATGTGTTTTATGTTTATTGGGGGGGGGGGGGGTGATATTTGATTTCTCTCTCACTCTCTCTCTCCAACTTCCCTTCATCTTGCTCACTCTCTCTTTGTCTTCATTTCAGCTTCACTAACAATAGCAGCACACTGACCCTAACCCTAACGCTGATCATTCAACGAGAGAGAGAGAGGGAGAGAGAGAGAGAGAGAGAGTCTTTCCAGACCTGCTCAATGAGAAGCGTGTGTGATTGAATTAAGGACCCTGAAGTCGTGTTATTGAATTGGCTTACCAGCTTCTTTAGAGTTCAGGCCTCTCATAGCAGGTTGTGGGATATGTCCAGCAAGCTTTCTTAATCTATTGAAAGCGTTTCTAAAAAATATATGGCTGCCTTTACAGGACAGGGGTGAAAAACGGTGGAAAGGATCTGCCAGGAGTGGCAGAATTGAGAAAAAGCTTGGTTCATATTTTGCAGTCAACATCCACGTTGATGAGCAAGGCAAGCACGAAACATTTTGCTTTTCCATTTGAAGCAGCAGCAGCAGATAGCAACCTGGAATTTCGAAGGTTTACAAATCCTTGCCAACGGTAACTTTGTCAGCGAATGGATTTGTAATATAGAGACAGAGAGAGGCAAAAGAGGTACTGCAAACGTTCTTCAAGGACGGATTCTTCTTGTATCCTGGAGCATTCATCCATTCAATGTTAGGGGCCTTCTGGAGGCAATTTTCCTCGTGTATTCAGTTGCCCTGTAAATAGGATAGGGGAGAGTGAGCTTAGGACGAGTGTGGTGTGATCTCGTTGTTGGAGAGAAGTATTGTTTTTGATGTGAGGTGAAGATATACTTGGGCCATTCTACTCCCAAGTTTAGAAGTGTCATTCCCCATGCTTGGAAGGAGCCATACGTAAAAGTGAAGTCTCCAAAAGATGTCTGTGATTAAGTCCTTTGTATTTGATTGAGGTTATATTCATTAGCTTCCTAATAGTTTTGACCTACAATAGGGGCGTGGAATAGTCTAAAAAAACTAATATTTTTATCTTTTCACTAAACATTTTAAAACACCCCATCGTGTAAATGTAAACATACATGTCCTTGCGAAGAGACATAACATCACAACGTTTGCATCAAGTTGCTAGATGATGTGCCCATTGTGGTTGCTCTTAAGGGCATGACAGTTTAATGGGTAAACATACTTTTTGATGGCAGACAATACATGGAGCCGATATTCAAGTCGAGAGCTTACCATAGCCTTTGCCAAATCAAGTGTCGTTTGAGTTACAAATGCAGCTTCTTGATGTGGGTACGCTAGCTCGTTCATCGCATTCTCACTCTGTTGTCGTACCCAAGTGCTTTCTTTGTTGGGGGGGAGAGGGAGGAGGATGAAGGTAGAGGTTCCTTTGGCTAGATGGAAGCAAGGAGGAGATAGCCTTCGTGGTGGTTCTCTCTTGCAAGAGGTTATTTAGAAGAAGCTCAAGAGAGGGAGAAGCCTATACTCAATCCTATCTAAGTAAGCAAACCATCAAGCTATCCAACATAATACAAGCAAAGCAAGAGTAGAGAAGAGCTCACAAGTATTCTATTAGAAGGGAATGAATGTGTATTGCTTAATGTCAAAATTGACTTGTATACAAATTACTAGCTTTCAGACTAGGTCAAAAAAAAACTTAAAATAGTTCATTGGTACTAGTTCTAGTCTTAAGCAACTATGTACGTGAGCTTTCTCACTTTTCCATTTGGCATTAAGCTAAGAGTATGGCTTCTTATCATACAAGTCATGCACCCTTTTACAAAAGCTTTCACTACACAGATAAGATGGTAAAGCACCTTACAAAAGGTCGGGCGGGAGAAACTATGTTAATGTGCGAAGTGGTTGATATACCTCCCTTTCTGATGGTGACTGCATCTTGTATCATCAAGCTCGAGTGGTGCAGATGTTGTGGGTTCCAGAGAGATGTGGATGGTTGAATGATATAGTCGATGAAGAGACTAGTCCATCTGCTTTCGGGTCTGTTGGAGATAGGGTTTGGTTGGACACTGAATTGGGAAGCATGCCGAGGATGTTTGTGGTGTAATGTGGGAAACAAATGCTTGATGTAAGGCTTTATCTTTGGATTTGTGAGTTAGTTATGTAAACCTTCAAGCTATGCAAAGATCTAACACAATGCAAGCAAAGTAAGAGTACAGAAGACCTCACAAGTATTCTATTAGAAGGGAATAAATGTGTATTGCTTAATGTCAAAATTGACTTATATTGCAAATGACCAACTTTCACATTAGGTTGGATAAAACTTAAAAATATTCCACAGCTAGCTACTATGAGGACGTGTGTATGTAGATGTGCTTATGGAATGCAAAGTCTTAGTAAGCCTTCATGATTGACCTCTCATGTATGCGGGTAGCAATAAGGCTATCGTGTAGCAGATTTGTTTGGTCCCGACGCCTGAAGCAACAATGTGTCGGCTCATTTTCGGATACAGTGAGAATGGTGACTATCCACACCAATAGCCTTTCTCTCTTGGTGTCAGGGGAGACGACCATAGTTGTGGACAGCTCAATGCTTTTGTGTAGTAATTTACACTTTTGCAGTTGTAATCACCTATCTGGAGTGGGTCCTCACTCAACAGAAGAAATCCCCCCACGATGAAGCAATCAAGAGGCCCTCTGGTGTTCAATATCCAAGGTCCTATATGTCGATATTCCACTAATTGCCTTCAATGTTACTCTAATCCATCAAGTTAAATCCGAATAAGCATCTGATTTAGCCTCCGCTTATTACATGTCTATTCTAGGATCCCCTAACTTACTTTTTAGGCTAGCCATTGGGAGAACCATAACCTTAATCCAATCGAAATTTATAGATGAAATACGTGAGAAATATGGCATGAGCACCTGCAAACTAGTCCCCACCCCTCTCCCTACATCACTGTAAGATCCCTCTCACTAAGAAGTAAAATTCAATTGATTATGAAAAGTACTTGTGTTCATTATTTTGGGAAAACTGATGTTAAAGCCCTTTTCAGATAAATTTTAAGGTCTGTGTGGAAAAAATAACAGGGAAGAACATGTTCACACTTGCAAATTAATTTAGATCAAAGAAAAAAATGATAAAATTAATTAGAAAAAAGTAAATAATTAATTAAATCAAGTGTCAGTGATTAGTTAAAATCTAAGTGTATTTAATTACAAGGTCACCTCTCAATATTAAATTAATATGTACATAGTTTGTGTGTATGTACGTTAATTAAATTAGTTGAACTAAGAGTGATTCTTTTAAGGTTTGGAAAACCATGGCTTAGGTAAAAACAAGGTGGATTGGGTTGGTAAGTAGTGGTTTATCGATCCATGGTATCATGGAAAAAATGAGGGGCAAAATTTAGCATAAAGGCTAATTTTCAACGGTCTTCCAAAAGTCTTGGGCTATATTAGACCAAAACAATTGTTGGTTTTTTAATATTTAAGCCCAAGGTAGCATTTTTTTAGATAAATTCTAGAGGAAAAGTCACCAAATTTACACTTAAAGTGAGTATATATCTTGAAAGTTTTTAAACATTCGTCAAAGTTTCCTAGACTCTTACATTTTATGAAAGAAATATTTGCCAACCCACCTCTACTTTGGCCATAGGATATGCTTCTTATTTTTTTCCCTACATTATTTTGTTGATGGTTTATGGTAAATCGTTAATGCAGAGCTAGAGTCGTGCATCGCCTATTAGTTTACTCTAGATAAAGTGCATGAATATTAATATAAGGTATACTTTAGTCCCCAATTTCTAAGAGTTGCATCGTCTATTAGTTCACTCTAGATAAAGTGCATGCATATTAGTTTAAGGCTTAGTTTAGCCCCCAATTTCTATGGTGTGCATGGATTGCATATGGTAGTAGGTATGGCTTGACATTAACTCAAGAGGACTAGTAGCATGTGGAGGCTCCCAACTATCATTTTCAACGATAAATACTCCCTTTCCTTCATGATAACTCCATGAGTGTTTTCTTAATGCTTGTGATTCCATTTTATAGTTTTTTGTGCCAAGTATTCTTCCTAAACTAGTACCATCTCTTTTCTAGCCCTTTTAACCTCTTCAAAAGAACTAAAACCTTGTCATATTGAGTATTGTAAGTACCTAGGGAAGTGCAGAAAAATTCCTGCCATTCTCGAGTGTTGTGCGAGTATCCTTGATTCAATTTTGCATTAACAAGAAATCCAAATCAAACCCCAAAAAGGTACAATTCATATTTACCATTTGAAATTGACCTTTTCTAGCATTATTCTTGCTTTTGATTGTTCTAAGTTTAATTAATATGAATAATTTTTATGGCAAAAATCAATATGCAAGAACCTTACAATTTTATCAAGATTAAATGTTTTTATCTTATGTGCATAGATTTAATTAATTCAATTAGATGAGCATCATATTAATTCTACGGCTTGGAATTGATCTAAAATGACGGATTAATTTAATCTTTTCATGAGAAAGGAATATTTTCTACTCATATCCTTAAAAACATATTTTTATTTGACCAAAGAAGCTGTCTTAGGTTTAATTTATCAAATCGACCTCAGGTTAAAAATCTATTCTAAGGATAAAGCTCTAAATTTAGAGAAAATGAATGTTATAGAATTATGAGAGTCTTAAATAGGATAAAGTAAATGGCTTGGTTTTTTAAGGTGATTATTTAAGGTTGAATTAATGAATTGCATTAAATTATGTACATAAGTGTATCTTGAGGATGCACACAAATATGAACATTATGGTGTACATAGATATGTATAAATTAAATCCCTTCAAAAGAAATTTGGTTGGGAGAATGTTAATAAAGTGAGAAACAAGATTTTTGAATAATATTTATCTTTAGGAAAAACCCTAGATCTAGAGAGAGAAAATAGGATTAGGATTTTAGAAAGAGAAAATGGACTTAGGTGAATAAAGAAGGCCTAGATCAATTAAAGATTTTTCATTGGAATGCTTGTAATTCTTTTTGAATATTAATGTAAAGCATTCTAGAGAGAGAATAATTCTATAAGAAAAAATTTGGAGAGAATAAGACTCTAGAGAGAGAAGATAAAAAGATCTCTTAAATAAGTAGGATTAAGCATAAGATTAAGATAGAATCCTAGGTTTAGCTCAAGAAAATCTAGTTGATTAAGCATAAGATTAAGATAGAATCCTAGATTTAGCTCAAGGAAATCTAGTTGATACTTAAAAATGACTAGATTAAGTTTATCGCTTAGAAAAAGATGGTTTCTAGAGAGATAAAATCCTCGATAACCCTTAAAAGGTTGAGAGCACTCTAATCAAGAAAAGAGTGTATCACAAAAGCAAAGTGTAGGAAGCCTTGAAAAGGGTAGATTAAAAGAATTTTGATGAAAAATAAGGATCTAGATAAGCAAAGATTACTATGTCTCAGACCTAATCTTTAAGAAGTATGATAAGGAACTCTCAAGGAGAGGTAGCTTGAAGATCCTCAAGAATTACCTAAGGATTCTCTCGATGAGACGTAAAGTGTAAATCTAAGAGTTAGTCTATTGACTTTGGAAAGCTTGTGTTAGCACATTCATCCCAAGTTTCTACCCATTTCTGGTGTTTTTTGGTCCCATTTGTATGGCCCTTGATTGTGGGCTGGCCACCCCTTTTTTTCCATATTTTCTTGGGATTTTTCCCAGCCCTTTTGGTATTTTACCAGTCGGCCAACTCCTCTGCTCCAGTCGGCCAGCTTATTGAGCTCCAGTCGGCCAGCCCTCCTCTACTATAAATAGTGGGTGCCGGCCTCTCATTTCTCATTCAGTCTTGTACATATTTTGCTCCCTCACTTATGAGACTTGTAGTGTCTCTTGCTTGGGATTGTTTTGCTTCAGTATATTTAGCATAGTTTGCTCCATATCTCTCTCTCTCTTGCACTTTCTATTCAGCACATTCTAGTGCCACTTTACTTCTGCTCTATGCACTCTTTTAGCTTGTACATGAAATAATTTAGATAGAGATTAGTTAAAATTAGATTTGAAAATATTCATGAGAAGGGAAGATTCTTGAGAAGACCTTGCCATGATATGTTACGGCTCAAGAAATTCGACTTGTTCGGAGTTTCGACTAGAGAGTTGTGATGACTTGTTGAGCTTGCAATGGTTTACATTGCTTTGGAATAAGATTATGATGTGTTTTAATTGAAATGTCTCTTATTTGTTTGGATTATATCCATGTGTTTTTATTTGAGATGTTGCTTATTTGTTTGGATTGTATCCATGTATTGCATATGTTTGTTTGTGTGTAGCTTGTGAAGGTACCACACATGTTTATGGTCTGTGGGGTCCATCATGCGAAGACAGTCATCCGAGACCTCGACTCCTCTTAGCCAAATGTGGGTGTACTCCTAGCATGATTGGTGTTAGGACAGGAAGCGAATCTGGAGTGAAACATGCAGTGTAGTGTAGTGTCTGGTGGCTAAGTATGCATGATGGTACTAAACATTGCAGGGGCTGACGTCAGTATCTAGAGTGTTCATGCTTCTGGGATATGTGACGGGACTGATAGAAGCGGCTCCTAGGATTTATTGACATTTGTGTTGGGGCAGATGTGAGACATTATAGGTCTCCTCCAATCATCACGGTGTTCCAAGAGTGTTTGGGCTCATTGGTGCATACCGTCTTGGTCTAAGGATCATAGTCATGGTGCGATGAGATTTATGTTAATGAGGTGATACTCACGTGTTACTTGGATATTTGTTATGTGATGTGGACATATGTGGACATATAATATATGCATGGTAATTAAAAAAAATGTGATGAATGTTTTTTTTAAAAGAACTGTGTGTAAACTCTTGTTTTTTTAAGTAGTGTGTGTGTGAGTAAAGCAGAAATTTCAGTTACGGGTGTGAGTTCACACTTGCTCTATAGGTCCATTGGAGGGAGAAAGGCTAGACCCATGGGATTAGATGAGGCTAGGGTAGGCTAGGCTGAGCCTATAGATCTAGTCAGAGTAGAAAAAAGATTAAACATTGGAAAGTGGATGACTCAGTGGACTCGAGAAGCGGGTACTTTTCAAAATAGAACAAACCTGTGTCGTTTAGAGAGCGAGAAAACCTGGGACAAGTAGTTTAGTTGGTAGATCATGAGCTATCCTCTTTCTCTCAGCTTCTTGAGCCTTACGAGCGAGGGCTTTCCTATTCCTATCAGATTTATTACTCTTACGACTTCGTGAGTCCATTCTCTCTAAAATGCTATAAAGAATAGAAACCAAGCTATGATTAAATAAAATGAGTATAGAAGTGTGTGCATTTATAAGAAACAACACTATCTTATCTTGCATTATATTGGATATTCTAATTTATAAGATAAGAATTTTCTTATTCAATTGGATGATTGATATATATATATATATATATATATATATATATATATATATATATAAATATACATGATATATATGGTTAGATTCTTAAAATGGGAGGAATTTGATATAATATAATTTCATAAAATTAAATATTTCATTATAATAATTATAAAAAATAAATTTATTTTTTAATAAAAAAAGTTAATAGATATTTCTTTCAACTATGAAATAATATATTATTTAATGTACATATGCTATTTATTTTTAAAAATATTGTTAAATAATAAAATAAATAAAAAAGCATATCTTTAATTTATATATATATTACATAAAAAATAAATAGCTAATATTTAAAAAATTAAAATAATTTATATAGATATAATAATTTATTTTTTGATTCATGTAGATTTTATTAAAAACATTGGGATCATAAGAGAATTATATATATATATATATATATATATATATATATATATATGGATTATCTATAAATTAAATATATATATTTTACATGCATATGAAACTATGAATAGATGTGTATTCATGAATGGAGAGATGATGTCATGGAAACTCAAGTTGATGACATGGCTGTAATATATATTGTACCAACTCAAGATTATGTAATATGTCCACATGGTGGATGTTTTGATGATAGACTAATGATGTGGTGATTAGAGTGAGGTGGGAGCTCTCTTCTTGATGATGTGTCAAAGCGTGTAACATGATATTAAATGAGATGACATGCCATGTCATCAATGATGATGAGGTGGCATTATGAAGTGGCACATTGAGATGGCACATTGAGGTAAAATGCATGTCATGTGCATGTTAAACACATATAGCACATGCATGGTCACCTTAGGAGAGTCTCCACCTAGCCTTGGTACATTATCTAACCTAGGTTGCAAAGCCTAGTTAGGCTTGGGTTTAGGCTTGGAAGGGAAGAAACTACTCAAGTAGAGCTATTTTCACATAAAATGGATGAAAAAAGACCTTTTCTTACTCAAATTTAAGCACATTTATTCTATAGATTCACCATGATTAGCACTTCTTTCTCGTATAGAATTATTGCATAATCATATAAAAATATTTTTTTGTAATTAATTTACTACTATGAGAATTTGAAGTAAATTTTAATTGAGATAAAAAAATCTAACCGCTGCCGTTGAAAATGAAATTTGATCACATATGGCCACATTGTTCATAGTTACTATCCTTGGGTCATTCAATTAAGTAAAAGTAAATAATATTTTCTATAAAGATGTGCTGTAGTACAAAAAAAACATTTTTTTTGTATACCTTCAAGACATATAATAATTAGTTTAAAAGAAATTACAAGTAAAAATTATTCAATAAATAGAGTTAAGATCACCATTATATGTCTTTCTTGCATACAAAGTGGAGTGAGATAAGATAAGGAAGTTATTAACATTTTATGATCATACTATCTATTTGTTCAAATTTGGTACATGCCATATACACTATACTTGTGACGTGTTCACTAAAATGAGCATACTTTCTTGCACAAGAGAGAGAGAGAAGAGAAGAGAAAAGAGACAATGCAAGGGTTGGTTCGGGGGGACTAGCATTTAGCCAACCCTAATGAGAGCTAACTCCTCAATGTGAAGTGGCTAGGGGCTCACTCCACCACCACTTGTGTCACTCAAGTGGCTAGGGGCTCACTCCACCACCATTTGTGTCACTCAAGTGGAGCTTTCCCCTCAAGCTAAGTGAGGAGCAATGAGAGAAGGAGCTATGGAGAGCTCAATTCTTACTCAATGCCTTCATGTGTGCAAGAGTGAAGGAGAGAGAGAGAGAGTAAGAAGAAGAAGAAGAAGAAGAAGAAGAAGAAGAGGAAGAGGCAAGCAAAGAGAATATCACCTACATGCACACACACACACACAATCAAGCAAGCATGCATGCATGCATGCACACAAGTTTACCACAATAGCTACAAGAGGGTGAGAGAGAGAGAGAGAGAGAACCTCATATGTGATAATGGGATTGTCCCTTTTCATATTTCATAAGTCACCTATATACATGAGCTCTCTTTTTACAATGGGGCTGGCTGCCCATTTAACAGTTGGGGGCCCAAAACTGGTTCTTCTAGCTCTATGTACACATAGGCTTATGATCAGGACCGGCATAAGTTGTAAGCTCGGTCATCCCATATATCTTCTACATGAAGCGCTTAGCATGGTTTACATAAAAAGGAGTTACATGAAGCGTAGCCACGCTTTGAAATAATGTCAACCAGTGTGGTTAACATACTCCCCTCCCTAATTCACATTTATCCTCAAAGCTGTGGCAAGAAGAATTAGTGGTAGTAGAGGGAATATGTGTGGAAAAAATCGTACCATGATTTTGGATAATGGGGGGATCGGTGAAAGGCCTTGTAGCTAGTCCTCCAGAACGCCATCTCCATCATGTCTTCGAATGTTTGGAGATGCCAGGAGGCATCTCCAAAACCTCCTATGTAGGAGGCATCCACTGGATGCGCTAATAGTGCCTGAAGAGCTGCTTTAGGGTGGGACCTTTGTTGAGGTCGAAGACAAGGCCTTGAGCTCCTTCATAATAATGGTGCCACTATGGGAATGCCTCCAAAAGGGTGATGATGAGGTTGAAGAAGGAGATGGTGGCAATGATTGCTGGATTCGACACCTGATCATATCTACCAATTAAAGCATGCATTTTAGCGAGCATGCTTTCCTCCGTGCATGGGCTTCGGGATGTAGGAGGGAGGAACCATGGGAAGCTGAATTGGAGCTTGGGGTTCTCCTTTTTCTCAGTGTGGAACAAGTTCCAGGCGTAGCAAGGCGGATGGGAATGTAAGCTGGATTAATGTAGAGGTTTCAAGGGGCCTTTCAGTACTCCATATAAATATATGGCTTGAGGAGGAATGGGCGTCTCCAACCAGTTGCTCACCCATGAGTTCAAATGTGAGAGGCCGAGCATCGGCGGAGTGGGGCTTGATGTAGCCTCCCCGGTGTAGGGTGCGGATGCTAGTGCTTCCATGTGTCATGCTTGGTGTTGAGGTAGGGTCGGAGGATATGGATGTCCATGCGGTCCGTTAGCTTGGTGATGGGCGCCTATTGGAGTTGTCAGAAATGAGAAGAATTCGTATGGCCTCCTTGAACGCAGTGCGATCCAAAGGATCGTGCCAGTTGAGTGGATTGAGGCGGATCCACCTCCTCGTTTTCCTGTAGGGGTTGGGGTGGGACCTTGCCCTCCTGTAGGGGGTGGGTGAAGGGAGGTTGGTGGGGAGAGGTGGTTGAGAGATGGAGGAGCTTTGAAGGAAGAGGAGTGGTGCCGAGGGAGGCATCAAGGAAAGGGGGTGCACGTGCCGATGTAGAGGAAAGATCTTGGGAGGGCACGGGCATGCCCAACCCAAGATGGAGGGATGGGGGTAATAGTGGTGTGGGTGAAGAAGGTGGCAAGGGAACTTGAGGAGGGGTTGTAGAAGGGGAGGGAAAAAGGGGCAAGGTGGCAGTGAAGTGGTGGAAGCAGGGAAGTTGGTACCCACCATAGTGCGATCCAAAGGATCGTGCCAGTTGAGTGGATTGAGGGCGGATCCACCTCCTCGTTTTCCTGTAGGGGTTGGGGTGGGACCTTGCCCTCCTATAGGGGGTGGGTGAAGGGAGGTCGGTGGGGAGAGGTGGTTGAGAGATGGAGGAGCTTTGGAGTGGTGCCGAGGGAGGCATCAAGGAAAGGGGGTGCATGTGCCGATGTAGAGGAAAGATCTTGGGGGGGCACGGGCATGCCCAACCCAAGATGGAGGGATGGGGGTAATAGTGGTGTGGGTGAAGAAGGTGGCAAGGGAACTTGAGGAGGGGTTGTAGAAGGGGAGGGAAAAAGGGGCAAGGTGGCAGTGAAGTGGTGGAAGCATGGAAGTTGGTACCCACCACAAGGACTTTTGCATGGAGGGTGGGGGGTTTGAAGGAGTTTTGGTGGGCACCAATGTGGGGTGGGTTGGGCGGCAGTTGAGAACTAGGGCCAGATTGGGAGTGGAAATGTGGCGGGGTTGAGGTTGAGAAGGAGGCATGGGGACTTGTGCTTGTTGGCGAATCGGTGCCCTGGTCCCATCATTGTCATCATCGTTAGGGTCACGGGCTGTCCGTTTGGAGAAGAAGAAGATTTTTGCTTCGAGGCCTTGTCGATGGAGATATCATAGGGGAAGGCAATGTGCGAGTCATCAAACTAGATGATGCCGGTGGTGATGATGATGATCTCCAATTGGTGGTAGAATCAATGGTAGAGAACGAGGAGGCCATAGGGGGAGTGTGGTGGGAGGGCTGGGGCGACGAAGTTCCTTATAAGAGTAGAAGATTGTGGCCCATCCGAGCCGCTCCTCCACGCGAAGGTGTGTGTTATGGCTTGCCCAAACCCTTGTCTCGAAACACATCCAACAAGAAGATTACCTGGCAAACCACAACTGTTGTGTGGGGATCTTTTCGATGGCCGAGTTCGTAACCCTTGAGGTCTCCAAGCTCCACCACTCCTTGAGTAGCAATTCCACCATGCCTCCCGCATGGAGTGTTGTCACACCGCTGTGTTACACTACGTGTACTTGTCTCTTCTCTCACCTCACTTCACTCACACACACTCACTAGCATGCATTAAAGAGAGATTACCAAGATTATTAGCAAGAGCAAGACTCAATTGCACAATGGGAGAGTTCTCAACATTATGAGAGATTCACTTATAAACATGGCCATAAGTGTTCACACTCACTTAGACTATAGTCGACCAGGAACTTTAGGATCATAAGAGACCTAATGCTAATACAATGACTACTCTCATAATATATCCATGAAGGACATCACTTGGCACTTCATCCTAGCTTCTTTCCACACACTCTTGAAGTGGTAATTGCCATATATATTCCAATATGGGCGCATGTCCAAGTTGTAGATTTGGACACCGTTGCTTCGTATCTTGAATGTATGAACTTTTTGTGTGCTCACCTTGACTATTTGATGTAACATAATGGCAGTAGCTCTTGTTAACCCTAAAAGGGGTTAACATTCCTCCCTTCCTCATGCCGATCGCATCCTTGTGATTGCCTTGAAGACCTTTGTGTGGGGAGAATTGACAAGCATTGTTGATGACTTGTGATGTTGAGTGGCGTTCATCAATGGTCCTTGTTCCTCTAGAAGGATGGTTAGTAGATGAAATTGTTAGTAGGTAATAGGGAATCCTAATGGGGGGGATTTTTCAAGTGATTGCATTTTTGTATTTGGTGAGTCTCTTTTTTTCTTTATTCTTTTTTTTTTTCATTTTCTTGCTCACTTTGTTTTTGGCAATCACAAGCAGAGTTACATATAAATGGTGTTAGTGGGGAATCTAAGAGATGTTAGAATGAGGGAGAAGAGATGGAAGGATCCGGAGGAACGTAGATGAAATCATCAGAACAAGACTGTGATTCTCAGTTCCTCATCTGATTTATTGAGGCGACACTCATCACTTGAAGAATTTGGCCTTCAATGATGTGTTGAGTAAGACCTATTCTTGTGTTCTTCTTCCCATGTGCCTTTTATGCTTTTATGTATATGTAAGTACTATATGAAGTAGATATACATGAAGTACATGAACTAAGTCAAACAGACTCTTATTGATATGTTGTTGAGGTAACCACTAGTTGGGGAGGTATGAAAGAATTAAGTTAACTTGCGAGGCTAACAAGGACATCTTCACATAAATTAGAGATCATAGTGTGGTGAAGATACTTGTTTCCATTAGCGAGATTTGTAATTTGAAGGAAAATTCCAGGTGATGGGTTGTACCATTGAGCAGGATTTCGCCCACCATGGCCCTCTCATCCTAAGATGTACTTGGAGGGATGTTGATGGTGAGGCTTTGGTGGAAATGTCCTCTAGAGCATGAGTATGGATATGTACTCATGGAGATGCTACATTAACTTAGCCAAAAGAATAGTAAGCTATAAGCTTAACAAAAATGTATTGGCTAATGAAGATCGTTGGGAGTTTCTTGTGATATTCTACCATTTTTAGGTAGGCCATTAGTGTGACTCCCTTGTGTGTTTTTTTTGGGATTTTCTCTTCTTTTTTTTTTTTTTTGTTACCACCTTGTTGCGAGCAATAGGTTCTTGTGGCTACTCTCCTTTTTAAGAGAATAGGTTTTATGTCTTTCGCCTAGCTTCTGCATTCATGCTTCTCATCCAGAGGGGTGAAAAGAGTATTGTGAGTTTGTCCTTGATGCACTCATAAGTCTTTGTTATAGATGTGGGGATTGATTCTTGAATTTATGGCTCAAGTGTTGTCGAGGCGGTAGGTACGGCTTCAGGTTGGTTGCCATTGGTGTTGACTGAATACGCAAGCTCTTGTGTATGTGTTGTATGCATTTCCTCCTCAGCCTGAATATTAAATAAGCCTCTACTTGAATCCCTTGTGATCATTCTATGATTCTGAATACAAGAAAATATCAATTTTCCTTGTTTTGCCTAGTGAGAAAAAAATTCTAGAGAGTGGAAATCAAAATTGGGATATTTTTGGATAAATAAATTCTTCAAATATCAAAAAAATGTTTCCCTAAAACAGAAAATCAAAATAGATTTTCCAAGGTGCAATTGGAATTAATTAATTAAAATTGATTCAAAAGACCTTAGCCTAAAGGGTCCAGATTCTTGAATTTTTTTTATTATGGTTCAATTAAGGTTCCTATGGACCAATAAGATTAATCCAAGTGTTGGGACAAAATAAATCAAGAAAATACCCAAAAATGAGTAAATGCCCACATAAGATGAAGAGTTGACCAAGTACTAGGTTTATTAGTTAAAAATTATGGTGTATTAATAAAAAAATGAGATATTTTGGAGTAATCATGCATTTTTGACACATGTGTAAGGAAAAGGGAGACTTTTAAGGAGGCACCTATTTCACATGCTTAGATGAGTTTAAAACTAAAAAATAATTGGATATTTTTGTCTCTCCTCTCTCCTAAATCAAACCAAATAAAAAAGGGAGCCAAACTGGTCCAAAACTTGTCCAAATTCAGCCAAACTGAAGCTGAAAAATTCTAGAATTCAGTTGGACTCAGTTAGTGGCCTCCCTCTCCTATAAATAAATCCTCATTCCTTTGTATTATTATCCTATGCCGGTATTACTCTAAACTAAGCTTAATTTCTATTATCCTATGCCGGTATTACTCTAAACTAAGCTTAATTTCTATTATCCCTCTAAAAGCCTCTACGAAATTGAAGAGATTGGAGCTTCTCTCTCTCTTCAATCTTCCTTGGTGACTCCTACAATATACCAAACCAATTGATTGGTTGGGGGCCTCTACAGTGACTAAAGAATCAAGTATTTTAGGAGGTAAAGAGTGGATTATGGTCTTTTTTCTATAATTTCTAAATGTTTCTTTCTTCTCAACCCCTCTCAAGCTTGAGAAGCTTTAATTTGAATGGCTTTGAATATTATTGAAATGTTTTAATGTATTGTAATAAAGAAACACATAAATTTTCATTTATGCTTAATTTTAATAGTTTTTAAGCATTTCTCTCTCTCCCCCCAAAGAAAAGTCATTCTTATGACCTATTCTCAATCAAATGAAGCTTCTCATGAAGCATTTCTCTAATCCAAAAGTAAATTTTATGCTTGTCTAATTGGAGGCCAAAATAATGGCTTTTTAATGCTTTTATGATATTTATTTCATAGAGAAATTATGAATCGATCCATAATTAGATAATGATCCAATTAGTGATCATTCTAATCATACAAATAATATTAAACTTCATTCTCTCAATTAAATTGAGAATTATCAGTAATAGTAGTAGCGGAGCTATGGTAAAATTTTTGTAAAATAAACACATAAAACACTTTCATTCATAATATGAAAAGAGGACTTCCTACCATATTCTAGGAATTATCATCCTAGATTAATTGAATGATTCTCATTTGTAATCATGAAGAAATTTATTTTTATGATTATGCATAATTAGTAAATTAGAAAAAAGAGAAATTTTTGGTAATTTATTTTTATGTTAAAAGAGTAATCCCCAAGACATTAGAAATCCATGTATTCCAATGATTTAGAGAATAAAATTGGAATGCTAAAATAATGTATAATTTATGAAAGATTTTATTTAAATTTATCTTTTTGTATAAATAAACTTTTATGATGAAAGAGGAATTTCCACCATATTGAAATTCAAATATTTAAATAAGAAAAGTATAGTTCCTAGTGCAAAGGAATTAATGAAGATTTTTATTTAATTTTTAAGAGAAAATATAGTTAAATTTATCTTTTTGTATAGATAAATTTTTATGATGAAAGAGGAATTCCCACCATATTGGAATCCAATTAATTAAATGAAGAAAGTGTGATTCCTAGTGCAAAGTAATTAATGGAGATTTTTATTTAAATTTTAAGAGAAAAATTTAATTAAATTTATCTTTTTGCATAGATAAGTTTAAATGATAAAAGAGGAATTCCTACTATATTGGAATTCAAATGTTTAGATGAGAAAAGTGGACTTTTTAGCTTAAAGGAATTAATGGTTATTTTTATGTAATTTTTAAGAAGAATTTTTATAGATTTAATTTAGGGAAAAGAGGAATTCCCATGATAATTGGATTGCACTCATTGAAATGAGAAAAAGAAGGATTTCAAGTTTATTCAAAAAAAATAGGTATTGATATTTTAGTTAAAAGATGAGTTTCCATGATAATTGAGAAAAGATGGATTTGAATTAAATTCTAATGTCAAAAGATGAATTTCCATCATAATTCTACCTAATGAATTAAGGTTGAGAATTTATGTGGGGAAAAGAAACTCTTGGATAATTGAATTGGAAAAATCACTAAATGGATATTTACCCAAAAACTAGATGTTTAGTTGAAAGGAATCTTGGTAGAACTAAACTGAATGAATTTAGTAGACTACGTGAGGTCGGACAGTAAACCTAATTGTCCTTCTCTCGAACTAAATCAAACAAAAACTTCGTGACCAATTCCAGTTTCTAAATCCAAAGAATAGACTACCGAAACTAATCTAGTTTTTCCCTGACCAATCTCACCAAGAATCTAGTTGGATAAATGGATTAAATGACGGGTAGCTTACCCTCATGAGAGATCAAGGATCCTCATTATGAAACTGGGAATTATTGGAAAAAGGGTCTTTGGAACCAATCTCAAATTGGAATCTCACTTGCATTGAAAACTATGTTTTTCATTCAAAGGACTGTTTTACGCCAGAATGCTGGAGGAAGCATTTGGCTTATGTTTTTCTAAAGGAGGTTTATTGGAACAGTTGGCGGGGAGTCGTCAAGGGACGTCGCCCGCGACAAAGCCTGCTGAGGTCTTGATGATGATCAGCCTTGGTACGGTTAAAATGGTGTGCTTCCGGTACGATGGGCGAGGGCCGACGAAGCGGTCCCTGAGTGAAGTGCTAGGACACCTAAGGAGGATCCTAGAGGGTTCTGACCAGGCGATGCACGGGCTCGCGGTTGCTAGGACACCCAGGCGTATGTTGAGGAAGATATTTGATGGACAAAAAGGAAAGGTTTTTGGGAACAAAAATTTGATACTGGATCTCGTTGGTTGGCCAGCTGGTCTTCAACGGAGAGTTCAGATGATGTATTTTTGTAATACAATGGACTTGGAATTTTAGAAAATGATGATCGAAAACATTATGATTTTATTCAAGGATTGTCTTAAAGCCAGTCGAATCTGTTATAAATGGCAATTTCATATTGGGTGTGTATGTGGTGTGCCTATTTGATTTTTGTATGAATCGTCGGCTAGGGGGCCTGGGAACTCTTTTCCTCGGTACTCGGGCAAAAACCCAATCAAATCTTTATAAAGGAATCCCACCAATTTAGTGGTCGGGTGGTTGGCTAACCGATGGGCCGGATGGGGTTAGGCTGGATTGGAGGATTCCTGAGAAACAACTAGATACGATTAGTTACGTTAATCAGTTTAAATCCTGATGAGAAGACCTTGTTTTGTGGGAAGGGATCATCGGCTGTGCCTCGAAAATGAGGAAAAAAGCGATGATTCCATGGACCAAGTGCAAGTCTCTTCTTGATCTGACCATGTGACTTCAGGCTTGGTCAGATCAGTTTAATTTAGTCATGACTTGACTCGTTAGAGTAATCTCCTAGAGTTAAAAGATTTTTCACCTTCTTGGTGGAATCGCCCGTGCCTTCCGGACGAGGGGAGTCTTCCGGGCGGCCCAGAGGGACCGCCCCCCGGGCTACCCTTTCATCTCGGACATCTGAGGGCGAGGCCCTGAGTGTGCAAGACCCCCGCCTCGCACGGGAGGCCGACGCTGCTTCCCCTGCCGCGGCAGGAGCCCCAGAGCGGGCGGGCGGGGACCTCACAACCAGTATCAGAGCATTGTTGAAAGCTAATAAGGATAGACAAATTCTTATCAGAAATTGATAATAAAAATTTAAAAAAAGCATTTTTTTCATAATGTATTTTTATTCCATAAGCTTCCTAAATGAAGAAATTTTAATCAAAGAAATTATTTTTATAGATGGAAGTTCCCTATTTATCTGGTATTCCCGACCTCACCCAGTCTCAAGATATGACTGCGTTCGCCTTCGAGCATCTCATCTCTTCCGCTTCAACTCGAACAAGCCAAGTAAGACTCGCACGCCATTTTGAGGATTTATATTTTCCTAACCCAGTAGGCGGAGAGACAACAGCATAAGTGGTTTGCAGGGCAGTATGTCCACGCCTCTTGCGACCGACGTGCAATGCTTTGGTGGCAGAACCTCTCATTTGGCAATGATTCTGTTAAAGCTGAAAATGATGCGTGGTGTCATTCTATATCATTCAACGCCTCGGAATTTTAGACTTTCATGCCAAGTCTACAGATTCACTAGTTGTTTTATTCCTAAGGAGAAGATAATAGCTCCCTTGTCAGTGAACGTTTGTATCAAGGCATGGCTATGGCCCAGTACCGTCGTCTTATGCCATTGACTATGGCCCAAAGATCTTGATCCACTAAGCCCATCTGCATCTTGATGCTCCATGTGTGAAATTTCGAGCCATCAAACTTCTCATAATTCTCCAAGAAATAATTAAAATGATGACTAGATGAGTGAGACATGATGCAAATGCTATGCCAACTCACACACAATGATGAGAGTGATTCTTTATTAGTAAAACAAGATCTTGTACAATTGGTA
Source organism: Cibotium barometz (assembly GCF_041138505.1). Taxonomy (NCBI): domain Eukaryota; kingdom Viridiplantae; phylum Streptophyta; class Polypodiopsida; order Cyatheales; family Cibotiaceae; genus Cibotium; species Cibotium barometz. The sequence goes on from NC_141078.1 coordinate 4,980,346, forward strand.
AAATGATATGACAAACAAACTAAATGATCCCTAACACAAAGAGGTGCTCTTTATCTGCATAGCTACAATGGAAAATCCCTATCCCAAATCCCACTTACACAAAGTGCTGGAAAGAACTATCCAAGTTAGAATTTACCTTCACCAAAGAGATACATATGGGTGCACATAATGATGACTAGATAAGTGAGACATGATGCAAATACTATTCTAACTCACACACAATGATGAGATAGATCCTTTATCAGTAAACATGATCTTGTACAACTGGTAAAATGGTCTGATAACCAAACTAAATGATCCCTAACACAGAGAGGTGCCCTTTATCACTAGAGAGCTACAGTGGAAAATCCCTATCCCAAATCCCTCTTACACAAAGTGCTGGAAAGAAATACCCAAGTCGGAATTTGTCTTCACCAAAGAGATGCATATGGGTGCACATAAATTCTGAGAAATCAAGTGATTGTGCTAGGTGGTAGTAGTGGGATTGCAATTTTTCCTTTTTAATTTTCTAAGACTTCTTAGACAACTTGAGTTGTTCCTTGGTTTTGGTGTGAATGAACCTAGTCATCTCTCACTGAATAGACCTAACCCTTCACATATAATGGGGTGATATTTTTGTTCTTTATAGCACTAGAGCATAATACATAATGCTTTGTAACAAGGAAATGAATACATTTTCCACTTAGGATGATGAATGAGACTAAGCCAAGGGTGTGGTAGTCACAAAGAATGATGAATGAGACTAAGCCAAGGGTGTGGTACTCACAAAGGATGTATTAAATGCCTTAAACCTTAGAGCCTTGGAAGAAAAATCACCAAGATAACTTTACAAAGAACTTTCCCTCCTCCTAAAATGGTGGAGGAGGAAGGTATATTGATGGTGGAGCTTCAATTTCTCCTTGAATCGTGGATCAAATCATGTTGTATTTGGATGTGCTGCTGTGCCACGAGTTGTACCAGGAGATGATGCTAGCAATGGTGTCAATTAGCCACTAATGAGAGGCTAATGTGAGGAGTAATTAGCACCTGGTTCTCTACAATGAACAACTTCAGAACCTAGCTCTACTAAAGATCTTGGTGTGTACTCTCAATATGCGCAGATTTGGAATAGTCTTTTACTGAGCCAAACTGCCACAAATAGGGCTACACAAACCCTCACACCAATCATATGATTTGCTCCACTGTATGGATAATGAAAGCCACCAAAAATGACCTTGTTTTGTAAGAGGTTTCTGTAGGTTTAGGGATTCAACCAGGATACCCTAAGGTAGGCTACAGAAACCCTAACCAAATGCTTGCAAGAGATGCCCATAAGAAGTTATTGGAAGCCTCCAATTAAGGAGTATTTCTCATTGTCTTTGACACTAAGAAAAAATAGAAATGAATACCTTCTTTATGGTGTTGCTCTATCATCAATGGTACACCCCATTTGAGCTTGATGATGGTGTTCAAGGACTTCTTCTTTTTGTTGATGATGACCTTGAGAAGAATCTCCGACCTTAGCTTCAAGCTTGTCTTTTTCTCCTCTCTCAATGCTTTAATGCTTGACCTTCTCTCACATAGGATGCTTCTCTCCTCTCACTCTCTCTTATACCCAAGATGAAGATGCAAAGCTCTTCCCTCTCTTAATCTTATGCATGCCACTTACACAAGTATAGGGGAAAACAAATGCACCACAAGGTAATGTTCACAAAGATGATGCTCACTAAGGGTAATGAAGATGCTCACACAAATGAATTTGATTCTACTCACAAAGAGCTTTATTAGGGCTTGATTAAATGCTCCAAAGTGCCACTCAATGAGTCAAGACAATCAGCCCACTCTTGCAACAAATGTAATAGAGAAATCTCTCACAAATTTGTAAGAGAGAATGATGATGAATAAATCACATGAAATCCACACACTTCTCGCATAAAGAAAGCTCCCAAGAAGAGAAGCTCTAATATTATGTTAGAAAATAGATGATATTGCAATGCTTATGAAGTTAATCACTTGGATCGAGACAATTCCACAAATAAGCATACACAATGCTAATGAAATAGAGTGAATAGATGCACCAATCATGTAAGTTATTAGGCAATAAACATCATAAATGGAAATGATAAATGATAAGCACCACGACTACCTCAATGCAATAGAGAGAAGCCTTTTGCCCACAAAGGAACCATCAAGTATATTGCCAATAAATGGTATGTAGCACAAAGCTATAACGTAGTCTCCTCTCTTGTACACAACGAGTATAGAGACCACATATATATAGATCTCCATGAAGATAAGCGCTTAGAATCCCTAAGATACCTCCATCTCCCCCAGATTGTCTCACCTGACACACCTAAAAGTGACTCCACAATCAAGGGTAGTATCTACCATGCCTATTCTGATTAACCATGGTAATTGGAGAGAGCTTAAAACTTAGAACCTCTATCCCTAAAGTGCACATAGCATTACACTAAGGACTAATAGAAATGGATGCTTGATCACTAAAATCTCAACAAGAATAAACATTTATAATAATGAGAAGAGTGTCAAAAAAATACATATCTTGTTTGTGTTGTCAACGTCGTTGAAATATTCTGACAAAATCATTTGATACTCCAAAATATATCTCTTAAGCATGAGTCTATATACTTTCTATGAATACAAAGTATGAACTTATGTTAAAATCAAATATTTATTAAAGAGACAAAAATAACATGTAGATTTAATTTTAAAGCTGCAGTTGCAATGGATTTGGAAAACAACTATTCAAATAAAGCTTGACATTATAAAATAAAATATAAACTAATTATTGATGTTAAAGTAAGGGAGTCTTATCTTAAATTTATGAGTTTCTTACTATAAATTAAATTTAAAATTGATAATAATGTTAATAATAGCAAATTTTATAATCTTCTAACAATACAAGTATGATTTAATACAAATACATTTGCAAATAGCAACTTAGATTTTAGGTAGTAGAAATGAGTTAGAAATTCTTCATCAGCTCACTATTATATCATCTTCTATGTTATATGGAATGATATCTTAATGCTCCATGATTCGACAAAAACGGATGTTAGAAGATAAAACTCTTGTATCTAATAGGTATCATGACGAAACACTCTTCTTGATCCCGTGTCAAGATTTTTGACCATTCATCATGGTTTATTGTTGAAGATTCGTAGCAGCTTGCTACTAGAATAGATTAGCATTTCATTCTGATAAACAAGCTAGTCGAGTACACTCTAACATAAGTCGTAGAAGTTGATGGTGGATAAGGGTCATAGGAAAATGTTAAAGTCATAAAGCTTCAACCAAAACATTTCTAGTAATTAAAAACTTCTATATTTTTAAAATCAAGTCTCAATAATGAGTTTGGTCTCAATGGAGAGCTTAATAAGAAGCTCTTTTAATTATACTCTCTTTTTAAAAAAAAATACAATATAGCTAAGAGTTAAATACAAGCTTCTAATAACACAAATTGATTTTAGATCGTATATTGTAATTAAGAATCAACTTCTAATTAATATTCCAAATGCTACCAATTACTAGTTAAACTAATCTTAGTTGTTATAGGATACTATTTTATTACTAATTGATCAAATAATCTAATTCTAGACATGGTCTCATTCTGATGAAACAATATTGTCAATTTTTGGACTCGAAATTTTATTAAAATTTATCTAAAATTTTTAAAATTTTCAAAAAAAAAATGATTTCTAAAATCTCTCAAGAATATTTTAAGTTTTTTTCTAGGTTTATTTGAAATTCTTTGGTATTTTTGACGCTTTCATGTCCAAAATAGACCAAAAATTGCATATCAAGACTTTAAAAAACACCCAAAAATCTAAAAATTATGAAATGGCTAACTTACTCTTTAAAACACTCACAAAAATTTCCAACAATCAATTTACCCAAGAAAAACTCCCAAATTTAAAGTTTTTAAGTCTTTTCAAGCTTTATTTTTTAAGCTTTAAAAACTTAGCTTTCATAAATTTGGCAAAAACTTGTTCGTAACATAAGATGAACAAGTCACCTTAAACCTTTAGTGGAGAGATATTGATGATCTTGATGATTCTGATTAACTTTTAGTGATTTCAAAGCCTTCAATGTTTTTTAATTGCATCAATGTCTCTCGATTAAGAAGAGGATCAAGCATAAAAAAGATGATTTTAAGATTTTGGATGGTTTTGAGAACACCACTTATGGTTTCCCACTCACTTTGAACCTCTACTTCCCAAACCTTTAATTCTATTTTAATTTTTTAAATTATGTGAAAACTTTAACTTTTTATTTCCACTATCTAAAACTCCACAACCCTTGAGAAAGATATTGTACTCGTTTTACGAATGAATTTGTGAGCTTTTATAAAGTTTATTTTTATATCTTAAATAAATTAAACCAAATGAGTCAAGAGTTTTAAGCTTACCTTATTTGTTTCTATTAAACTTTAAAAACAATTTGAATTCAAGCTTTCAAGGATGTGTCCTCTTGTATGCTCTAATTTTACTGAAACGAGAATCTTTTCTCCAACGCACCAATGTAAACCACCCAGTCTCTTTAACACCATCGCTATTGGCTGATTCCAAGCACCAACCATAACCTGGAAAATCTACATGCCACCTTGCAAGGAGTAGATGGCTCCTGCCCATATTTGTCATTTCAAAAACAGTAGAGGTCAAGGCGGGTGTTTTGCCTGTCTCAAGGGCCTTTTTACCTGTCAAAAAAGTTTTAAGTTTCTTTTTCACATAAAAAAACATGCAATAACTCAAAAATTGCATGTCATTGTGACATCTTTTATTTGAAAATGCATGTCATTTGACATGCTAGTCTAAAAATTTTACTTTTCATTATATATATATATATATATATATATATATATAAGCCTTATAAATAATATTAAATCAAGATTTAGAATAATATATCCCTAAAGCCCCTTTTAATATGGGAGAGTGGATTGTTGGAAATTAGAAATTGAAATTTAGAAATTAAAATTTTAGATGCCGTGGAGGTTGGCAGCCTAGCTAGTTATAATTGCATTAAGTAATGCTATTAACTCAAAGTATGTAGGTTTAAATATTTTAATTGGTTTAATTGCTGGAGCTTGGCATACCACCTCACGTTCACCTACCCTATCTTTTATTTTGCATGCTTCTTTCAACTTTGGATACCTATTAAGCTATTACCTAATATCTATTACCTTGGTCCCTCACCCTTGGTCGACGGTCGTTGAGCCCCCTCCCCTGCTTTTATCTACCATGGATGTTGGGCCTTGGCCAAGCCAGGTAGGGCTTGCAAGCCTCATCCGCTTCTAATTTCTCTCACCTCTGTAAACCTCCAACACGGGCATGCGGTTGCCTTGCTATACGACTCATCCCATTTGAGCATCTCCATCTGTAGACTGTAAGCTCCCCGTCGATCTGTGTGTTGAGTGCACATCGAACGCTAGAGCCCTTCATCTTGCACACAAGGGCATAAACCTTCTGTGAATCTGTTATGCTCTCTTGAGTCCCAAATAGGTATATGCTCATTACTCGCAGCTCTGTCTTCTTGGACGGAAGGAGTTCAAATTTCAATCTTGACATTTGTTTAGACGATAGGAGTTCAATCTTGATATTTGTTTGCTTCTTTTATGTAGCACGAGGCACTGTGGAGTCTGAAATTTGAATCATGTATTCGTCTCTCTTCATCTTCCTCAACAGGAACCTGTCGCCTGACCCTAACCGTGCTAACCTTGTCTTTTCTCTTCTCAATCTCATCTCACACCTTTGCATGCATTGCTTCCTGTGTGCATGAAGGATCTGCAGCAGGCAGTGGCACTATGGTGCTCTTTTATTTGTCAAAACAGTAATGGACAGTGGCCATCAGGTAAATTTTTTTTCCTTTCTTTTTCTTCTATTGAACTTGTTTTTTTCTTCTCAAATTGCTAACGAATCGTGGGAAATGGCCATACCTAAAACATCTCTTTTGAAGCTATAGATAAATTAGGAGATGTATTAATGGTGTCTGATGTGCGTGTTATGGATGAAGATTCAATCACATGATTTTTTCTACATGCTTTTGTAATAGGTGTATAATATAGATGGAGATTCATTCACATGGTTTTTGTAGGAGAGATCGATGAATGACATGATGGTGCATGATATGGTAGTCCATGCCTATGGAATCGTGTTTTCTATGTCTACAATAATCTAGGCAGCTGTCTCAAATTTTGATTGAACTTGATGGGGCTGATCAGGTATTATATTGGGTTAACTTGAATTTGTGTAGTTTTCTCTACTCCATGGTGATACATTTGACTAACTTGATGATGACTGAGTGTGGTACAGTCATTTTCTTGGGAGGATGGGGATGCATTGTAAAATTATTGAGCTTGATTTGATATTGAGTCTTTCTTCATGCTAATGTATTTGGCAGCCAATTTAGATATGGAGGGTCAGTCTATGGTAATGCCTCATAGGGGGAGACATAAGAGAGTAAATCTCAACCCTCAATAGCCTCATTCATGTCCAAAGTGATCAATGTCAATGCAAGACATGAGAGTGAGAGCTCTCCAAATGATGCTCTGATTGCTTTGAAGTCTTCATCAAGCAAGCCCAAAAGGAGGTGGAGAAATCAATGGAATCTTCTTCATCCTTGGGCATACTTGTGCAAGTCCCCTTGTAATGAGGATAGGATCAAATGTACATGGTGTCAAGATATAGGAAAAGTAAATACGATTATGGAGGAAGGGTCCCAAAGCATTCAACTTTTAGCATTCAATGGGCATGCAAAATCAGCTGATCATAAAATGGCAGCAAGTGCTCATCATACAAAGATAAAGATTATTGGAAAAGGACCAATAGATGAGTGTATTGAAACTATAGTACATTCTGAACAGTTAAGGATTGTAACTTGCATGAAATTGGTGCATGCAATGTTATTGCATTGGAAAAATATCCGGTTCAATGTAAGCTCCAAAGGGATCTTGGTACTCCCAATATGCCAGCATCCGCCGATAAGTATGGTACTTATACTAATCCTGTTTTTGGAAGGGAATTCTTGATAGCCATGAGGGATTACATTAGAAAGGGGGTTATGTGCTGAAATTTGTGAACTTCCTTTTTTTTCAATCTTTATTGATGAAAGTACGAATCGAACCACGGAGAAGCATTTGATCATCTATGCAATGTATTTGAATGGGCAAAGAACAACCTACTTGCAAGTTTATGGGTCTACTTCCCATAGTAGACAATGGATTTGGTGAGACAATCTACAATGTTGTCCAAGCATTTATGATAGAGACCAATTTAGACATGAATAAACTTGTTACATTTGCAATGGATGGTGCTTCCGCATGTACATGTCATAGGACTGGTATGGTGGCACGATTCCAAGCATCAACTCCTCGAGTCATGGGCGTGCATTGTATTACACATAGGCAGGCACTCGCAACAACAAAAGATGGTTTTGTGTCAAATTCTCATGTGTTTGCCTTTGTTGAGAAGGTGGCAAACAAGGTGTATGCATAGTTAGGGAATTCAACAAATAGGCTTGTTGAGCTGCGAAAATTGATGCATGATTTTCACGTTATGGATTTGAAAGTGTTGCAAATTCATACCATTCGATGGTTGTCTAGAGGGGAAGTTATGGAGAGGTTGGTTTCTTCAATGCCTACTATTTTGAAGCAATGGCGAATGCATGAGAAGAAATGGTATGCCTATGCTACGATCTTTTAAGTGCAATTTGTAATCCATTTGCTAGCTGATGTTCTTATTGAGCTGAATAAGTTGAATGTGGAGTTTCAAAGAGAGAACATTGATGTCACAATGATTGGTGTATATTTGGATTTGACATTTGAGAAGTTAACCAATGAGATATATAACTTCTGATGCTAATTTTGGTGTGGACTCAAAGCATCTTTCTAAGTTTCTAGACATGTCAAAGAAAGGGAGTCTAAAATATGCTTATTGTAATGGGCATACTCATACACATGCATTCAAGTTTATCCCAATCCCAAAACAAGCTGGGAAAAAGAAAAGAACTCGAGCATCAAGTGGTAGTGAAGATGAGACAACGCTTAATTTGAATGTGTTGCCCGAGGATGTTGAAATTTTTAATTAACCCCAAACGCATTTAGAATACGAACGTTCAAAAAATTTCAGAATCCCAATAGTTTTTTTGGAATACGGAAAGCCAAAAGTTTCGGGAAAATGAAAAGACAAAAAAAAATCGGAATGTGAAAGGTCAAAAGTTTCCAGAATACGGAAGGTCAAAAATTTTTCCGCAATTCGGAAAGCCAAAAGGTTTCGGGAAAGAATTTTTTTTCCTCATATTTCAAATTTTCTCTAATTTTTAGGCTTTTTTCAAGCTTTTTTTAACAATTTCAAAAGCTTTTTCTTTTTGTAAATAACAAAACTCATTTTTTAAATAAAAAATAAAAAAAACAACATTAATAAAGCTTTGATTCAAAGCTTATAAAAAAATTTGGAGGAGGTGGGGGGGGGGCAGTTTTCGCCTGACGGCCTGCTGCGCAACTCCCCCCCTTGGCCTGTGCGTAGAAAAGTGGGAGAGAGAGAAGTTATCTCTCCTCTCCATCTCCACTCCTTCTCTCCTGTCCATCTTCTCCACTCAATTCCACCTCCTTCTCTCTCTTTCTCTCTCTATTAACATAGAGCTTAACATTACATGAACTTTTAATTAATCTTTTTTAATCATGATTATGATTAATATTAATTAAAAAATATGTTTTTTAAGAGGTGTTTATACACGCGAGAGGAAAATTCGGAATTGAGAGACAAAGAGGATCTTACGCACACGAGAGAGCATTCCATGCATCAACATGCTGTCCCCTACTGAATTTCAGCAGAAAATTGGCAAAAATTTGATCGCATACCCACCAAAAAACCCGCAAAAATGTATTAAAAATACATTTTTAACCATAAAAATGCTCTAAAAATTTAGAAAAAAAAATTCCTAAAATTTCTAGAAATTTAGGGAATCCATTCTACCAAAAATATCCACAATAAACTGTGTGGTATTTTTGTAAAAATTTCCATTAATGCTTATTTTAAACCGTAAAAAATAGAAAAAAATAGCATTAAACTCACGAAATTTCCCTGCAACGTCGATTCGTCCATTAAATAGTAGTAACATGCATTCCAATCGCCATATCGACGATCCATGTGTAAATCATCAACACAAATCAACAAAATAACATTTTTATTAGTAAATATTAAAATTTACTTAAAAAATACCAAAAATTACAATAAGAAAAAACCAACAACAATTAACTAGAGATTGCTGTGATACCACTGTTAAAATCCTAAGATCTCTCTAGATAATTGTTATGCATAAACATGCATAAACTCAACTACCCAACCACTCCCGAGTCCAAGGGATGCACACATGAATTATAAATGAAATACATCATACCTCTACCTTGATGTCCCATACCATCAAGAGGTATAACTCCAATCCAATAGCATGTAGCTATAGTGTGAAATGGTAAGTGAGTAGATATGATCCTCTACACTAGAGAGGATAACATAGCCTTGGCCTCACAAGCCCAAGCCTCCAAGCCCCCAAGCCTCCCTTGAGTGTGCCCCATGCCCCTATTATATAAGAGGGCCCTCAAGTGACTCTTGACTCTCCATTTCCCATGTGTGACCCTTGGATGCCTGACCCTAACCTTAAC